>NW_010258382.1:0-3151 GCF_000690775.1 Eurypyga helias
AGAGCAGCTTCGTGGTATTTTGTTAACGGGAGTTAAACCACGTCAGTCGTGAATGATGATAGATGAGACTACCTGAAACTATAATTTCCCCCCCCCCCGGAACATTTTGTTCACCCGGTATGAAGAAGTCTGGTTTGTTGTTGTGGTGTGTTTTTTTTTTTTCTTCTTCTTTATAAGTGTTCACAATTACTCTGTAAAATTTAGCCTTATCACTGTAGAATGACATTGTACAAAGAATATTTAAATTTTCTATTGCTACAAAAATTTTGCATTATAAATAAAAAAAAAAAAAACAAACCAAAACCGAAACAAACAAGAAAAAAAGAGAGACTGCTTCAGCTCATTTCTGCAAACTCATATGCTAAAACCAACAGAATTTTTCTGTTGGATTTGCTACTCTATTTATTCCCCACTACTGAACAAGTTTTTTCCCCTGAACTTTGAAAATGTTAACTTAAATGTTAATGTTAAAATGTTAGCAGTTTTAAAATACTGTTAAGCTTTTCAAGTAGTTTTCCATGGTGGTAAATAATGTGTATTAACTTTAAAACATGAAATTATGATGCTGGGTGGAGACGAATGTGATTGAAAGTGTTTTCAGTTTAACTGTGTCTTTCTTTGACATGACAACAAGCTATAGTCCTACTAGGTTAGTGGAGTATTTTCCTAAAGAATAAGTGGAGTTTTTCAGAATTTAGAAACTTTGAATAACTCCTTTGCCATGAGACAGCTTTTCATCTCCCACCTCAGCAACTTCAGATCTCTGTTGTAGAAAGTCTGCTAGCTGATTGCATCATGTTCAACGTGAGCAGGATCTGTAACAGGGGTGTCTAGTGGAGGGACCACAGTGTTTCTCTCTAAATGGACCATTAAGCCAACAGTGACTAGTGGCCAGCCGTACTTCGGTGGTGTAGGGGTGAATTGGAACAAGTGGCACTGTAGTTCATCTGGGGTAGTTTGTACTTTATTTAAGCATTTAAGCCCTTATATGAATATTTGCTGAGATTTAGGCAAATTGTCAGAAGGAAGCTGAAGAGCATGTTAAATGTCTGGGACTGAACTTTGGATGTCAGTGGATACTGGGAATGTTCCACCTGAACGACAAACTCTGTCTCCTGTGGAGATGTCTCTCTTAGAGTTAGCTAAGAGGAGCTTCTCTTAGTTTAACTGAAGTTTGCCCTGAAAGTGGTCTGCAAGCATTGCAAAATAATGCATTTTTCTGTTCTTGATCCTTAAATAGCATTAAGAATACATGCTCCCTTTCTCAGTTTGTTTTTAAGTGAATGTACCGGGCCCATAACTGGGGCATTGGAGATTAATATTCTGAATGTATTAAGCAAGTGGCTCCATGATAATATTTGGTATTCTGACAGTGTGATCGATGTGAAAACAAATTCACATGTACACTGCTGCCAGCGTACCTCTGTCCTAAGAAAGTTCTTGAAACATCCTAGCTGAGGGTCTTGGATTTCTTTGCTTCTCTACCAATACTTCACTAAACAAAGACTTCTGTAATGGCTGTAGGTCTGATGCAAATTGTTGATCCCTGTAAAATTGCAACTGCTAACTCGCATCACCTTTCCTTACTTCACTGTCATCAAGTAGCAGCAACCTGGGTTAAACTGGACTTGAGACATCTGTCTGAGCAATCCATACTCCAAATGGCAATGTAAGGAGCTTTAGACAGAGTGATATTTAATTAATGAGTGGCTTGGCATTTAGTCTGTCTGGCACTCAGAGTATGTATTCAGTATTTGCGGAGGTGGCCCCAGCAGGTCTTCGCTGTTTCCTGAGCACACCAGGGATAGCCGTCACAGGCAGTAGTGTCATTGTTATTCTATAACTATGTAGATTCCTTTTCTCCATTGGAAACCCAAGTTAGCTCATGTTTAGCTTAATTCATTTATGGTATCTTAAAGAGCCTGGCTGTTTAAAAATGCCATTCTTTTATGGGCTATCATAGACATAACAAAAGGTAGTGATGTCATTCTCATGATTCACATAAAGAACTGAAGCACATCAAAACATGAGTGGAATTTCCCATAAAGAGGTATTTTACTATTTGCTATTTACTTTCCTGAAATAGAGAAACATCCAAAATTTGTTTCCTTGAAACAGAGCTTTCAGCAGTAGTGAAAAGTTTCACTCATTTTAACTATTACTAAAATGAGTTAATGAATGAATTAAGGATGTGCTTCAATAACTTGAAATTATATGAATTACGATACCCTGGATAAACACACTGATATGATTTTTCCCTTTGCAAAGAGAAAGGAGGCTGTTGCTGGGCAGTAGTTGTTTCGAGTTTGTAAATTAATCTTGGTTCCATAATTCATGGAAGGACATTGGCTTGGCCAGTTCACCTGCTGCCTGGAAAGCAGCCCTGTGGGCTGCATTTGGGAGGCAGAACACGCTCCCGAGATGTTTCGTTTGGAGAGGGAAGGACATAGTGCATAGGTTTGGTTCTTTTCCTAACTGAGATGAATGAAAGTGGGACTGGACCAAGGTGTCAATCTATAAAATCATCCTGAACACACACTGAGAGCTTGCACAGTTCTGCAGATTGAAATCGGAATAGTTTTCACTTGTTCTCATCACCTCTCCTTTTTCTCTTCTCCCTTTTCCATTTTCCTCATATTTTATGAGGAAAAAGGAAAAAAAGAAGAGGGATGCAGATGTGTTTTATTCTTTGGGAAAAAATTAGAATGTATCAAGAAGTAGTATCCATTTGGGTTTTTTAAAAAAATAAACTTTCTGGGAAAAAAGATTACCTGTCACCTCATTTTCAGACATAGTTTCTCACTGTAAACAATGTATTTAATCTGTAGGATGACTGCAAGTTTCCAGACTGTAATGCTAGCAATCGTATATACTCTTCAGCCTCAACTTTGGTTTTGAGTCTTTATTTATGTTATATGTCAAGCTGCTACATATCAAGCCACTGTAGTAAAAGTGTTAATTTGGGAAACATATTATTAAACACCTTGGTGAACAAGAGGTATCCACAAACAGAAGTTATCTTTTATCTAGTATCTGAAAGCAAGAGGAGTTGGCTTCTGACTATATGTTCACTAGGTATTTAATGGGGGTGGATAGAGTTTTAAGTGCATTTGGAATATATTTTTGTGGAATATTGTGCTGGGTTCAGCCA
>NW_010258383.1:0-33926 GCF_000690775.1 Eurypyga helias
GGGCTGCGGGGTGCCCCGCATCCCCGGGGCTGCCCCGGTGGGCTGTGGGGTCCTTACTGATGAGGCTGCCCCAGGCGTCTGTGCACCTGCATGCGGTTTTGCCCCCGCGTGGATGGGAGCGCCCGGAGGAGGGCGGGGACGCTGCGGTAGTGCAGGTGCCTCGTGAAAACTGCTGCTCCGCCTTGCTCTCCTTCAGGGATAGTGCAGAGCCGGCGGGACAGCCGGAGGTTTTATGCCAGAAAGTGTTGGTTGGGGTTTTTTTAGTTATTTAAACTGGACTTCCTAAGAACGTGTTTTGAAACAAAAAGACTAGGAAAACTTTACTATTTTTGTTTAACTTTTCTGTATCTGTTACTCTTCTTACTGAAATATAGTTGTTGAAAGCTGACACCGGAGAGCTGTGGTCAGGAAGGGCTTAGGAGTCGTAAAAAACATACTTTCCCTGGGAAAGAATAGCAATTAAGTTAAATACTCGAGTGCTTATCAATGCTTGCTCAGAATATTTTTCTCTTCTCTCTAAGGCGATTCAAAACAGTAATCGCTTTCACGACTTGTAGTTGTGCAAAGTCCCCACTAAGGGTCTTGGTGCTGCTGCCAACTGTCAATTAAAAAAGGCATTTAAAAAAAGCTCCTTTTCTGCAAATTTCAGAGTAGCGAAGCAGTGTTTCTAGAGAAAACCTAATGAATTGTGCAACACAATTTGCTCTGCAGTGGTTTATCATAAACGAAATTGTTGCAGCGCACGAAGTCAAAAAACCTGCACTATTTACATTTTGTAACTAAGAGGTTTTTCAGTCATGACTGTTCAACAGATCACTGGAATTTAGAAACAGTGAGAGGCGAAACACTTATAACTTTAACACAGAGGTACAGGGCAGAAGTAGTTTAAATGACGAGTATAATAGGTAAAAAGTTTTCAAGTGAGGTGGATAACTAGGCGGCTGAGGCTTCTGTACTCGAGAGCACCTGATGGAAAACAAATCAAGGAGTAAAGTTTTCAGAGATGTCACGTGTGCAGCAAATGAGTTTGTACAGTAGCAAAGTATTTTTTGTCTTGCATAATAAAATTTAATTGCACTTGATAATGAATCTTACGTCGAATGTATGGAAAAGTGTTTTCAAAATTTTCAGACTTTATGTCTGAGTAAGAAAAGTCACTAGTTACTGTACATAAAACCCCATCTTAGGGCTGTGCTTCAAAGCAGTGGACAGATTTGTTGTGTAGCAATGTATTTTGATTGTCATATTTAATTTTTTTCCTGTTTGCATGAGCTTACATTCTGTTTTGTCTAAGTCACCGTGCTTTGCGCTGTTTTTAGTTTGTAGGAGACTTCTCCCTACCTTGAGGAGCAACAGTTATTGCTTATCGTATTATTATGCACTGAAAACCACGATCCTGAAATAATCAGCTGGGGCGTTACCATTGATTTATTTTTTTTATCCGCAACGTGGGAAGGAGTTGTTACACACCAGTCCATTTACTGACTGTGTAGGTAGCCCCTGTGGGGAGGAGGATTTGTTTGTCCTTGAAACATTGTGGCACATTTGCCTTTCAGGTGCTGGTTGGTTTGGGCTCCCAGGGCTCAGGAAGAAGGGGTGCAGTTGTTCAGGCGCTGCCCTGGCCGCCAGTTCCCATGGTGTTTTCTCCATCTGCTCTGGCGAGTGATAGTGTTGATTGGATGAATTGGTCCCAGGCTTGTATGGGGCGTGAGGTGGTGTGTTTGGTGGGCATGGATGTGCTGGGTGCACGTGGGATCAGTGATGAAATCCTGCTCTCGAGCGCGGGATCCATAAGCTCCAGGGGCCTGCTGCCTCTCATTTTGCCTTTTTTCAGGTTGCTCTACGATGGTCCGTACCACCATCAGCGCGGAGCCTCTCGTCGCCGCGCCCTTCCCAACTGCCCCTTAAGATGCTTGGGGATAAGAGGTGTTCAGAGATAAGTGCCTCTGCCTGCACGTGTCGGGCTGCCCAGCATCTCCTGCTCGCAGGCTGACCCGAGCTCTCCAGCACCGGGGTGCTGGGTGGCCCTTGCACCCCACGGGCAGCACTCAGTTCTTTGGCACAGCCCTTCAGGTGGAACCTGAGATGTATTGGTATTGGATCAAAACTGGGCATCTGCAGCAGAGGCGATGCTGCCTGCTCGATGTTGATCTCTGGGACTGAAGAGGTACAAAGGGAAGATTAAATACATTTTCTTATAAAATAATTGATTACTAGGAGGGTCATGAGCCAGTTCATTGGCATGTGCTGAAAAATGAGCTCGTGTTTCTGTAACATTTGCCTAGAGCTTCTCTTTTCCTTCATAGCTTTTGTAGAAGGAGAATAGTGCCACGAAACGCTGTAAAGCAAGCATGTGTTCTTACTGCTTGCCTGCAATTGGGAAGTATTTTCCATCCTTGCTTGTCTTACAGCTGTGGATTTGAGAGGGAAGTCTTTTATACTAATAATAGCAAGAAGTTGTGATAGAAGCTATCCATGAAAAATCCCAGGCATGTGCTGCTCGCTCCCTGGAGAGGGGTTCCATGCTAGAAATGCAGATTTTTTTTTTTTAATTTGTTTTTTTGTAAAAGATCACAGGGCTGCTCACCAGTTGTCTCGTGTTCTGTGCGCGTAAGGACATTCCTTGGATTCCTTTCTTGGCCATGTTCTCATAAAATATCCAACGTTTGAAATCAGAAACAGATTTTCTCTGATGTCTTTAAACAAATGCATTTTCCAAGTTGAACTAGGCAAGCAAAAATTTGTACAGGTTACTTTCTTCTCTTTCCCCCTTTTTTTTCCATTTAAAGTTTTACTTCTTTGTGTGTATAACAGCAGGTCAAAATGAGGGAGGGGATGTGTAGTAATCTAAATGAAGGAATCTGTCAGAGTGAAGATTCCTGGCAGAGTTTAAGGAGTTTAGCTTAAGCCTAAGATCGATCACATGGCATTTGTTCCTCTGACTTCATTTCAGTCTTTTAATTTCGGTCTCAGGCTGGCGTGTAATCACAATGGGACTTGTAAGTCAGACATATTATTTCTATAGGTTTTTTTTACATCATATGCCTTATTTTAATAAGGTAAGTAACTTGGAGGACATTTATCTGCAATACTTCAAAATATAAAAGCAATTTGAACAAACACAGAATTATTAGTACAAACAAATGAGCATTAAGTATCAAGCATATGACTTTGAAAAAAAAAATGTGAAAGAAGAGTTCTGCTATTTTTCTTAATTTCTCTTATATTTTATAGAGTTACTCTTTCTGCTGTGCTTTTTCCAGCCTCTCTTTTTCCTCTGGTTTTCCTATCCCCACTCAAGTGAAGGGCTGCCTGGTTCGTCTGGGATGCAGCTGGGGTCTGCCTCTGGCTGGCTGGGCTGCGTGGCAGCGTTGCCAGGTACACCTGTGTGCATCCCTGACACGTCAGGGGAGCTGCAGAGAGCTCCGTCAGACACGGTGTGTTCACGTGCTATGGAAAACCCCCCAGTTTTTACTTAAATGCTAAGGAGATTTTAGCATTAAGACTGCTTAAAGTCTGAAGGTTTTGTGGGTTAAATGGCAACTTTATTATCTTGTGCTGAAGGCAGGAGAGATACCTAGGTGGGAAAGGCATGTCCGTGGCTAGCAGCCTCTGGCACGGGAACGGCCTCGCTGACAGGCGGCAGAGAATGGGAATCGCTTCTAACCGTGCCTGGAAGTCTGGACTGAAATCGAATGTAAGTTAAGGAAGATTATGCGTCTGGATACAAACAGTCTCACTGGAGTTAGCCGGCTGCTCACTCATACTGAAGGTCCCCATGTACTTCTCCTTTTTTTCCTCTTCAGTGTCATTCAGCTGCTCCACCTATGGTTCTGGCCCTGTTGTGTGATGCTGTACTCCAGCACCAAGTCAAATCACTGTTTCTGCTTGGATGAATTTACAATCTAAATACATTGTAAGGGGGCAGCATATATAAAACCCAGGTGAATTCCAAAGGCAGCAGTGTGCCTGGGTGGGTGAGCTGCGGCTATGCCCGTGCTGCCTACCCTGCCGGCCCTGTTTGCAGCAGAGGGGCAAGTTGAAGCCTCCGAGAGCGCTTCTGCCGGGCCGACCCATCGTGAGAGAGCGGCATACCCCGGCTCTTGGCTCTGTGATTCCGAGAGTGCCCGTAAATACCTTTGTTCACCTCGTTGTATAAGCACGTTGTTGCACTCCTTGGAGCTGTTTGCAGTCTCTGGGGAGACCAACAAATGGCACGGGCACAGAACCTGCAGAATGAATGCCTATTGTTTGCTGTGGTTTTGCTTTGCTGTTTTTCGGTCATAGAACAGGGTGTGGGAGCCTATTTTTTCCGTTAAATTTTTAAGAAGGCCAATGGCAGTGGGTGAAGCAGGGTGAACGTAATCAGGCATTAGATAAAAATCTCTTCCGGCAGGTATGCCAGCCTTTCCCAGGACACATGGGGCTTTCACCCTACAGGGGTACGGTGACAAGGCACGTGGGATAGATTCAGCTGTGGCATCAGTTAGTACTGAACCTCTCCTTCAGTAAATCTTTAGCTGATGGTTGGGACTGTGGGGGTCAGGATAGACTTCTCTATGCACGTAGCTTTCAGTACTTGAATTCAGCTTTGGTTTTCAAACACGGTCCTGTGAAAATACACACAGACAAAAATACTTGATGCTTGTAGCCTATTAGTTTACTCAGGTGGTGTTCAGTTTTTAAGATCCTACGAAAATTGACTCATCTGCCGTCACAGCTGTACGATTAATGCACAGCTTTTCCTTAGACTCTATTTTTACTTCCCCATGAGCATTTAATGCACACTCTGCCTTTCTGCCACACATAGTTCTTTACTGCAGACTGCCACAGGAGCCGTTCGCACAATTCACACAGCGCGGCAATCCCGAAGAGGGCCTGTTGGTAAATGAATCATAGGTAGAAAGATCATCTGCTGTTTTCTTTGGCCCGCTCGTGTTTGCTTTCAAACAATATCTATTAACCCCTTCCATCGTCTGGAGGGCTGCGAGTATGGTGCAGATGGTTGATGTGGTGGTTGCTGTGCAGAGCAGTCGTAGAGTGCAGCGAATTTCTGTCAAGTTGCAGTGAGAAGCCAACACTTAATTTTAAACAGTAAAAGTGTGAGGGCTAGAGAACATTAGAACGGGTGTAAAAAGTAGCGTGCACAGCTGATCAGATTCATGAGCATTGAAAGAATTTTGTGTTGGTCTTTGAAACAGCGTGCACATACTTGGAACCTATAAATATCTTCATACATGTTTCAGTGGTTTAAGCATAGTAATGGTTTCAGATTGTTTAAGTATTACATTACCAGTTTTGTACTGCCTATGCTTGTCACTCTTCTGCACTGGTTTCCCCCTCCCCAGTGGAATTTGTGCTGAAGGCTGCTGTTCCTCCTGGGAAAATGCCATAAACCTTTGTCAAATGGGAGACCCATTCCATGCACACTGCCTGGTACTAAAAGATGGAAATTTTATTAATTCTTTTATTTGGAGTCCTGCACAGCTGTGATCTTGCCTGTGGTTAATGGCTGGCAAAACGATCTATAATTACCCCAGGCATCTTTTTTTTAATACTATCCCAGTTGTGTCTGACTTCCAGTCCTCTAGAGCATCCAACTTTTTGCTAGCTAGATTTAAAAAAAATTCAGAGGATGTTTCTGGCATTTCAAGCTCTTGTGTAACTTATTTGGACTTCAAAACGTTAAAATATTTTAAACTTAATTGCTGAGCATATGCAGAGGGATTACAAAAGCATGGCTTATTTAGTCTAGCTGGTAGCTTGGGAGGTAAATACCGCAAAGAGGGAGGAAACCTGTTGAAGTCCAAGGAGAGTATTGGCACAAGATGAGTGGTTGCAAGTGCGTCTGAATTAATTGAAGTCAGACATTAAAAGGTCCCAAACCATCTGAAGAGGGAAGTTGCAGAACAGACTTCCAAACAGGATAACGTAGACAAAGAATTGTTTTTAAGATGGTTTTTGATAAGTTTGGGGAGAGTTTAAGTCAGAATGTCTGGAGCTGGTAAGGGAAGTTTGTGACTGAGGGCCATTGGGCTACATGGAGGCCTCAGGGCAGGATTGCGTTTGCACTGTGCCTGTGCTGTAGTCATTCATAGAATCACAGACTGGTTGGGGTTGGAAGGGACCTTAAAGACCCCCCAGTTCCAACCCCCCTGCCATGGGCAGGGACACCTTCCACTAGACCAGGTTGCTCAAAGCCTCGTCCAGCCTGGCCTTGAACACTTCCAGGGATGGGGCATCCACAGCTTCTCTGGGCAACCTGTTCCAGTGCCTCACCACCCTCTCCGGGAAGAACTTCTTCCTGATACCCAATCTAAACCTCCCTGCTTTCTATTTAAACCCATTACCCCTTGTCCTGTCACTACAGGCCCTTGTAAAAAGTGTGTGTGTGTGTCCCAGCTTCCTTGTAGGCCACTTCAGGTACTGGAAGGCTGCAATAAGGCCAGGCTGGATGAGGCTCTCTGGTCTCGCTCCAACCAGTCTGTATCCTTCTGATGTTGAGGGTTCCACAGCTGGATGCAGCACTCCAGGTGGGGTCTCACCAGAGCAGAGTACAGGGACAGAATCCCCTCCCTCGACCTGCTGGCCACACTTCTCCGGATACAGCCCAGGATACAGTTGGATTTCTGGGCTGCCAGCGCACACTGCCGGCTCATGGTCAGCTTTTCATCCACCAGTACCCCCAAGTCCTTCTCCTCAGGGCTGCTCTCGATCCACTCTCCACCCAGCCTGTACTTATATGTGAGATTCCATGTTTAAGGTCTTCTGTTGGTCCTCCTGTAAAGACCAGGAAGAAGTATCCCTTTAAATATGTAATTGCAGCTTCTGAAGTTTGTCTTTATTTGGTTCCACTTCACAGAAGGCTGGCCACAGGGAAAGGCAGGACAGGGAGCAGGGTGTGCTGCAGGTCCTCGGGGCATCAAACTGGCTCGCAGGTGTGCCCTGCTCACTCCATCCTCCCCTTCAGATTGAGCAACAGGCACTGCTGAGACCCCTGCAAGCTGGTCAGGACCGCTGGGCTTTTCCTGCCCTCTCCCAGCGCTGGCTGTGCTGCACTCTCCTTGTTTTATCTTAAAGATTTCCTGCTGTCACAGGGGCTTCAGACCTTGCTGACACCCTTCAGGTTTCTCTTCCCTTTTCCTGTGATGCATGGTTGTTACATGTGTAGTGAGATGCTGCCCTATCTCACTGTAGGCTGCTTGTTATAAGGTCTTTCTTGGCCCCCAAATCCTCCTAATCCAGAGACGTGTTGGAAATCTGCTCTTTGCAGCACAGCATCCTGACCCCTTTACATTTCCAATTTTTAATCCATCCCCATTTTAATTTAAACCCATCAGTACTTGCTGAAGCATGAAGATAAAACGGGAATTTTAGCCATATCCCACAGTGAAGACAAGGACTAATACTTGCTGTGCCAAAGCAAAGGCATCTTCAGCAATGGCAGATCCTGCTTTTTAGGAGGGAAATGTGCTTTCTCTCTTCACCTCTGTCATGTAGCCTTAAGAGAATTGCTGCTTACGTGGGATAAAGAAACATGACACTTACGTAATGAGGAAAACCCAGGTTTTTCCTCCCTTCATTATTAAGGTCAACCAGTTGGATGCTGTTGCCTGAGGGCTTAATTTGTAGGGAGGTTTGTCTTTAAATAAACAGGAGAAAAGCTTTCCACCATCTGAATGCGCAAAATGCACCCTTCTTTATTCGGTCAGGTTTGCTTTTTGTTGTCCCAGTTTCATACCTCACATGAATTCAAGATCACAGTGAGGTTTTTGTAGTTGTTGGCATCCAGGAGCCATCGTTTGTGCAGCACCCTGTGGATAGGTGCCCTTCCCCACGCACACCATGCCGGAAGATGGCAGGTAATGGGAACACGGAGTCCTCCTTGAGGAAGAAGGATGCAAGGTTTGTGTTAAACTTCTCTCCATATAGGCAGAATGCTGCAGTAAAGGTGGCTGTCAGGTTAGGAGAAGGAATAGGAGTTTTGTACCTTAATTAGAATTTAGAAAATGAAATACATTCTCTCTCCTGCCTGTTACACAGCTGTGTTTTGAGAAATCTATGAGGAACAAGGTCACTTTTGTTCACCTGTCCTTTTTGTAAATGTGAATTAAAAAACGTAACTGAAGGCTGTCAGGTTGTCTCTGTTTCTTTGTTGCCCCCTGGCAGTTTCAGAAGAGCACTTTCCCGTGACACCGACTTGAGCCTTGCTCCACTCTCTTCCCCTCTGCTGCTGCGGTGAGACTTGATATGGCAACAGCACTCCTTGGCAGGACTGAGGGCAAGAATATATTTAAGAATAGAAAAAATGAAAAGCTGTTTTTCCTGCCTAATGGATATGTGGAAGACTGTTTTGATTCTTCTCAAAGCCTTATTTTTCTCAATCTTCCGTGTGTCCGTGTGCGTCATTATGAGTCCATGTGGCTGGTGAGGGCAGTGCCCCTGCCTATGGCTGGGTCTCCAGGGGCTTGTTGAGGTGAGAGATGTCCCACCTTGTTGGGTCAAACAGCTTGTCGATCCGCCCTGACCTTTGAGGTTTTTCTCAAGTTGTTCTCCTGTGCAGAGGTAGCTCTGATTACTTGTTTCTCCTTTTAAAGAATTCTCTTCAAATCAGTTTAAAATAATTTTACTTTTCTGCTAAAATTTTGAAATTTGTTCCTGAATTATCATCCTAATTTGTGTGGCTTTACTGTAATTTTTATAAAAAAAAAAAAAGTAGTGCAAACTACATGTACGGGCTGAGTGACTCTTCAGAAACAGAAAAGTTTATAATGATCTACTCAGCTTCAAATTTATCTTGATTCAGTAGCCTGAGGAGGATGTATTCAGTCAAAATCTGGAATTTCAGAATATGTAATTCTGAAATTAACAGAAGTACAGATTAGAAGAATTACATACATTTTCCGTGTCCTAGTTTATGGCTTTGATACAGGCCTTGTCATAACCAAGGCATTTTGCTTGCTCGGTCAGGTTTGTTGCGGAGGAGAGCCTTCTCTGACACGATGGCAGCATGTAGGGAGGGTAATCAGAAGGGAAACTTACTTTCAGGAATATTTCTCGGAAATTCAGGATTAGTTTAATTTGTTTCTTCACTAGTGAACAGCCTGAAAATGAAACCCATGGACAACTGGGTCTGATAATCTGTACGCTTGCTGTGGCACATATAGAGATGGCTGCTCTTTCCAGCTGATCTTGTGTAGCTCACACATTTGACTGGTATTTTTTTACAGAACAGTAACTCCAGATACCAAGAAAGAAGGTCACTGGTAGGCTGCGTAGCAGCTATAGCACCTGAATTTTATCACTTTGTTGGAAAATCAGATATTGTGAGAGTAGTTGACTTCAGTAACTTTGTGTTCTGAATGAAAAAGCAGTCCAGAAAGTTTGTTGTTAGAGATACAAAAGTGACAAGTCAATATGAATTTTCTGTAAAAATTGAGACTATATAATTGACATTAGAAAGTTTACACTTCATATGGATACATTATTGGTCTGGGACTCAAGAACATTCTTCTCAGAGTGTGACTTTGTTTTGGATTGAAGTACTGCTACTTTGTACTGCTCCTCATTAGCTTAATTTTTTCCATGGCAATGGGTGCATATTTTTGTCGTTACTCTTTCTAATGGAATTTGATTCATTCCTCTGCCATGATCTGTAAATCCAAGAGTTTACTTACCCTTTTTAAAAAGCCTTTATGTGACCTGTTGGGAAGTAGGTGGGCTGCATTTAGCCATAATTTCTAAGAAGCTAGTGTTAACTGACTTATCTTGGATAAATACGATTCTCAAGTAAATGCAACACTTCACGTTAACCTGGAATGGTTCAGTATAAAATTTTTAATGTGATATTTGATATAAGAGGTATAACCTTTCCTTAGGCTGCTGACAAGGTTACTTTTTTCATTGGCTGTGCATTTAAAAGTAATAAAACCATCTTACCTTAAGCGCACAGCAGTGATTCTGAGAAGCTATGTCTACACTGGCAAGTAGCATGACAGAGGAGAGGGCGTCTGTAGCGTGGGGTAGTTGTGAAGTCCATGCACCTGCGATGCAAACCAGTGGCACAGGATGCGGAGGTGGCTAGGGTCGTGCCAAAAGTAGCATCCCTGAGTTGAACTAACGTGTGGTGTAAAGTGTGCCGATGTGCAGGAGACCCTTTCAGGCTACAAAGCGTGACCATTGAATGAGTTTCTTCTTCTTATGACAACTAAGTTTGCCTCTTGCTTCTTCACTGACGTTTTAATATTGTTGCATTATATCATAATGTATTTGTACCCAGTGTATTAGCTGCTGCTCTGTGGTCTGACGGAGTGAACGCGTGCCTCTGCCCGGTGGCCGCTGCCTGGTGCTCTTCGTGCTGAGTGTTGTGCCCTGCAGAGTGGGAAGTGTTGACCCTGCGGGGTGGGTATTAGCGGTTTCTGTCTCAAATGGGTGAGAGTGAAAGATCAGCTCAGCTTTGGACATCTCAAGATTTGGTTTTTATTATACTCTTAAGCAGCGCTCCCTTAGTAAAGCTGAGTGGCACATTTTTCCTTCCTACATGGATCAGAGGGTACTCATTGAAGCACTCTGTGTAAAAAACCAAACATATTTGGAATATATAAAAATAATGAAGTCTCTCGATACATATTTGATACAGTTGTTCAAATATTTGTTGTCGTTTTAATCTTGAAGGCCCTCCTGGCTCTCCATTACGCACCTGGCCGAAGCAGGCCTTCCTGGGATCTTGCCAGCCCAGGTGATGGCACTGCATTTTTTGGCAGCGGCACTGGTGTAAGTGAAGGCAGCCTCAGCAGAGCATCTCCTCCGGCATGGGATGCCCTAGCCTTCTGACTGAAGGCTGCTTTTTGATGGTGGCTTTTCTCACGTCCTATAAGTTGCTTTGGTTTTTGTATTGAAAATCCCACTGTGTTTAGACTCCTCCAGCGAGCTGCTTGGGTGGCAGGGAGGTCACTGCCACTCTGTGTGGGAAGGGTGCTTCCCTCTTCAGGCTTTTAAATCCTTTAAAGGAATAGGGAGAGAAAATAGGAGTGGAGAGACGGCTTCCTTCTCTTCCTGTTACCATGGAAATGAATTTAACGAGCAGACCCGAAATGGGTGATCCTACCCAACTCTGTCTGAATTGCCATTTAATGAGAGTTGTAAAATAAGCTGGTACAGATGTGACTCCTTTGCTCCTGGAGTGCGTGGGTGTACCAGTGTTACTGGCACTGCCATCCATTGTGGCTCCAGACTGGAAGCCACCTTCTCCCACTGATTTTGGCAGCATCATCTTTCACTTTGTATTTTCAGAAGAATCAGCAGACACGTGGGACCCAACCCCTGGAGTAAGGCACCAAGAATAGCTTCAGTTTCAGCCACCAGCATAATATCAAATTGCTTCCATCTTGCTAATGGCTCTGTCTTCTGTCCCAAATGTGCAAGGTGCTCCGGTTCAGAGAATGCACCAACCAAACTCCGTTATCTTTCTTTTTCTTACATGAACAGAGCTAAACCGGAAAGGCATAGAAAGGCTTTTCTGAGTCACCTGCTGCTTATACAGCTGGCTTTATTTGCTTTCTTGTTTAAATATTGCAAAGCAATGATCAAGAGTGAATATCGGACATATGACATTGCTTGTTGCTCTTAAGAAGGCTTCCTAATTGAAAGTTAAGATGAATAATTAGAACACAGAAGTGTATTTTTAAGTGTGCAGGAACTGCCAGTAATGTAATGCAAAGTGTGTTTATCTCCTCTGGTATTACATATGCTGTATATCAAAATACCTATTGGTTTAAAAATAATTACAGAGGGCTATTACATAACAGTAATGGAAAAATTTAATTAAGATATAAAAGAGAGGGTAATGGCTAAGTTCAGAGTTGGCGTGGTGAGGAGATCCTGGGATACTGTTGCGGATGGTAGGACTCTCCCCTGCTCTCAGCATGAGAGATTTGTGTATGAAGAGACAGAAAAAGACTGTTGATGGAAAGACCAAAGATACCAAAAGTACGTGCAAACCACTGTGCGTGGTTTTAATGGGAAGGATGTTAATTCTGAGCTTACAGTGAATATGAACCAGAGGGGCTGTTTTGTGTAGGCAATAGTTACTGGAGAGTGCCAGAAAGCAAGAAACTCATGTCAGAAGGGTTTGTAAAGATTTTGGTTTTTTTGCTTTCTATCAGGTCATTGATCCCTCACAATCCTTTTAGTTTGTTTTTATTTGTTGTTTTATTGGGTGCCTGCTATATCAAATGCTTCGCAGATTCGGTGTCCTGGCGCAGGACTGAGGTTTGCCTGAGGGTGACACTTTGAATCTAGGACTGGCTTGTCGAGTACGAGGAGTTAAATTAGCCAAATGCCCCAACATTCAGGACTTTGCATCCAGTTTGTTAAGACACACAAATGCCAGCAACACTTGCTGTAACTTCTTATAAAGCATGTTTGATTGCTAGCTTTTAGCTGTCATGCTAGTCAAGCTCTGTAGCTGCACAGGCCTTATTGCCATAAGGACACAGTCCTTAAAAAAAAAAAAAAAAGTTAAAATCTTGATTCTATGTGATCACAAACATATAACAAAAGTACATCCATGGGAGTCGTAGGGGATAGAGCTACTGCTGGAGAATGTGAAGATGGCCATGTGGAGAGAGGTTTTTTGGAGCATCATGAAGCTTTGTGTGCATCCTGGCAGTGGCGCCTGCTGCCCTGCCCAGGTTCCTTTCATCTTCCCCACGCTTGTCAAATGCTGGGCCTGCTTTGAATGCTGTAAAGCCAGTACCTCCTGCTCGCTTCCATCTGAGAGATTCCTATTCACTTAAAAAGTGAATTACAATATCTCAAGGGTTGGGTTTTTTCCCATTTGTTTTGAAATTCTTTAGCTTTTGTCTAACTTCAGACACACTAAATCAGCGCACGGGGAAGAAGAGCCACGCATGGGCCAGGAGAGCAGGACATCCCGCGTCCCATCTGGCCCTTGCCAGCTCCCAGAGATGCTGGGTTGCTCCGCCGCGATGGGCATGTCCTTGTTCTTGCTGTGTTGCAAGCTGTCCGTCTGCAAAGGGAGGATACTTTCTCCCCAAGAGTGTTTTTCTAAGGCTTAGTTAATGCTTTATGGCTCTGATGAAATAAGTTCCATGTAGAAATATTTTTTTCTTGGTTGTTTTAAAAATAACTGTTTAACTACAATTTAAAACCTCCAGATGATCAACCAAAAAGCCCATAATACATCAACCCATCTCTGCTAAAAATAGAATCGCTGTCTAATTAGGGCAAAGTTTATCCCTGTGGATTTCTATAAGCTCACTTTAATTTCCAGTGTGGCTGTTGGGCTTGCATCAGAATTTACTTCATTTGATGGTCGTCTTGTGCATGGTGTTCACAAAAGTGCTGTTGTTTCATTACCTTGTGCATATTACGGTTTTCCTTCTATCCAGAGGATCTACAAATTTTACATAAAGACTGATGATACAGTTTCTTACTTAGCATATGAAGATCATCTTAATACCAGACTGGGACTGGCGTGACCATACTTTGTGATTCCCCTGAGTTCCCATTAGGTATATCCTATATGCTTTTTAAACTCCTATGTGTAATAAGTCACCAGTATAATTTCTGTTCTCAGCGCTGAGGAGCATATATGCTTGTCTAATAAAAGGGCTAATGTTTTCTTTGGTTCCTTTTTTAAATTTTCTTTCTTGTAATCCACAAGTTAGTCAATTTTGGGAGTCTGTCAAGCTCTTAATGATCTCTTTTCTTTAGACCAAATGTTGTTTCTAGTATAATTAATTTTCTCCCTCATTATTCAAATGCTCCCTAATACAGCCTGACTGTAAAGAAGTGGTTTAGCAGAAATGAAATATGCTGATAAAGATGAATATGCATGTTTAACAGTCTGCTCAGAGCATTCATGCTTGCATTACTAATAGTCCAATTTTTAAAAGGCGTGAAGAAGAATAATAAAGGAAATGTTGTTTTGGGGAAATCTTTATATAAATGATAGCCCAAAGCTGAGAAGAACGTACAGCCTCACTTTTGTATGTTTGAAAAAATAAAACAGTGTTATGACTGCTGTAGAATAAGTGAAGTTGAATCAGTAGTTTTGTGGTAAAATTTTGAGTGAAATTTTTACTTAATTCAATTTAGAGAGATTATTGCTCCACACAGACACAGTATAAAATAATAGTTTATTTTTATAGGGTTTTGGAGGCGGGACTAGAAGAGGAAGAGGCAGTGTACGCAATGTCTTTCTCACATGAGATGGTACACCCTCTGACTCCTTATGGGTCTGCGTTTGCCAGTAGCTGAGACCATAACCATCACCAAATCTTTTATCGTACACATTACCAAGGTCTTCCAGGCTTCAGGGAAGAACAGATTTATTCTTCAAGTAAAAAATTTGTGGGGACATTAATGTCAACCATATGGTAAATATACTTGTTAAACTGGATTTCGGCCTTGATCCCATTATTGCGCATCAGCCTTCGTTCGTGAGCGCGCATTGGAAACTTGGCTAATTGGGTATGTCTGTAGTCTAGAGGACTGTGTGGTAGATGTCATGGGGACTCCAGGCCAGTATGTTGTCTTGTGTCATCTTAAGTGTTTGGGAACATCTGAGTGTGCTGAACACTGATTTTTGTTTGTGTCCTCTGTTTTCCTGCTCCTGTGTTTGCGCTGCACGTCACCTAACAACGCTGGTTTGCTGCGTACATCTACACATAACTCTTGTCAAGTAATGTGATTGCATAGAGATACAAAGACTGCATACAAACATCAGCCAATATCCTTTTGAAATATAATTTGATAAGATCGTTTTGAGTCGTTAAAATAAAAGACATAACAGAAATCCAACTGTATTCTTGTCTGATAAAAGATACTGTTCCTGTCTGCAGGAGAAATAAAGACAAGCCCCAGTGCACTCTCTTTATCAATAGTTGGTTGATGCTCAGTTTTGTGCATCCCATCTGTAAGAGTGACTCTTCCTGAGACCTTGGTAAGCACAGGGAAGCGAAAGGGTGAGAGCAGGCACAGTGGCTAGACAAGTGGGTTACAGTGTTAACAGGGCCTCCTTATGAGCTGGTTCCTGCTCCCTTGGAGCTCCATCCCACCCAGGAGGACTGTCTAGACATTCATTTATTCTGGCCGACGCAAGAGTATCAATGTGGTTGGTGAGCAAGTTGAACTCGGCTGGTGTTAATCAGAGCTTGTCTTTCTCATAGTCGGATGAGTAAATGTGCTTGACTTTGTAAACTTCTGTTTGCCTCAACCACCTGGTTTGCTGCATTCAGTTCAGTTTATGCCTGTGAGTTTCTGCTATATGTGCAGATGAGCCAGCAGTACCGATGGCTATCGCCCATGCTGTTGGCTCGTTGTCCATCCGTATTTTTGCAAATACTTGAAATTGCTGTCAAAAAACGTAAAATTGCGAGCAATCTTTTCGTCCCTACTGACTAAAGTTACCTGACATGTTTCCCTATAAAGACCTGTTTTCATCTGTTCGCCGGTTTGCCGAGACTGGACCCTGCCGGGTGTGCAGGGAACGTTATGTAGTGACGATTACGTATTTGGTCAGGTTGCTATGCAAGCTAACGGGTTGGCAGACAAAAGCCCCAAACACGGAACAGGCAGGTTCCTGGCTGACTTTCCACACTTTGCCAGCACCGTTGAGTCAGCGCTGCAGACGGTTCCTGCTGGGGTGGTGCTCTGCGTTTCGCATGTTGGAATGCTGATGCCGCACTGGTGCGGTGCCTGCGGGCAGCCGGGGTACACACCCTGCGCCCGGGCCGGGGCTGGCGGTGCCGGCAGCAGCAGTGCCAAGGTTGTGTGTGCGTCACGGAGAAAGAGGAGGTGTGCGTCTGGTCTGTTACTTTTATTTTAGTTTTGTTAAACAGTGATTATTTTCTGTCCAAAAGTAGATTGTAGATGTCAACCAAACAGCAGATAAAGACTTTACTAAAATGCATGAATCCTTACCTGACACTGTTGGGCTCTGTATATAGAGCAGCCACTCTCATGAACGGTATCGCCTGCGACCAAAGCATTTATAAAGTGCAGTTAAGGAAACAGGCTAAGAATTGATCTTTGTTGTACTTTACTCAGGGTTTTGATATCTCCCCATTTTTAAACACACACACTGTCTCATCTAATCTTTCAAACAACAGAAAATAAAAAGCAAACTTTAAAAAGTTGCTGAAGACAGCAGTTTATGCAGGGTGCTTGTCTCTATGTGCTGGTTTTCTTGCCGTCCCAATCCGACTGTGCTGTTGCAGCCAATTCAAAAGCCTAGGAAGGGCATGCTTCCTGGATCTCGGAGAAGAACAGTATGAGGGATGCAAGATTAGGGTTGATGTGGTTACCAACATGGAAACTTGCTTATTAGTGCAGTATTTGGTAGAGGTGCCATGGACTGATGGCTTGTGGGTGAGGCTAAAGAACTGAGAATACCTCAACTCTAATCCTGGCTTTTCTACTCTGTGGGCAGGTTACGAAATCCCTTTGAGACTATGTCTTCATCTTTAAATAGGAATAATGCCTCCCCTCTAGGGGCACTGTGAGGATTTATGTATTTACGCAGGACCGAGTGCAGACTGGTAACTGCTTGTG
Source organism: Eurypyga helias (assembly GCF_000690775.1). Taxonomy (NCBI): domain Eukaryota; kingdom Metazoa; phylum Chordata; class Aves; order Eurypygiformes; family Eurypygidae; genus Eurypyga; species Eurypyga helias. The sequence goes on from NW_010258383.1 coordinate 16,579, forward strand.
CGTTGTATTCAGCATCAGTCCCGTTGTAGTCTCACCTGGAAGATACCTTCTGCTGACAATCGTTACGATTCTGAGTATGAAAAAAGGAGTGTCCTTACTAAAATCCAAGTACTGAAATCTTGACGCTTTGCTTTTATTTTTTTTTTTTCTCCTTAGTCTGTATATTTTTCCTGCTTCTGCCTTCTAGAGGAAGGTAAATGTTCTTGGCATGGTTATGGCTCTCTGGCCGTCAGTGTCACCGCGATTACAGTAAGTTAGCTTTAAATAAGCTTCTCGGACACGGCCATCTGCGTGTGGCCATTGTACCTGTTGTTCAGAGGGTGGTGAATAATCGGGGATAAGCCTTAAGAGGAGCAGCAGACTGGAGTGGAAGCAGGATGGGAGAAGTCTGAGATCTGTGGCAGGCGACTGGGTTCGCCAGCTCTCCGCAGCCCTGATTTTCCCGGCTCCTGGCTGTTGAGCAGGGGGCTGGTGGTAGGGCAGGGGCAGGGCATCCAGCAGCTGGAGTGAGCTGCTTAACCAGGTGCTTCATTTGGTTGGTTGGTCGGTTGGTTTCCTTCTTTTTTTAAGGGCCAGCAGAATCCTATTCAAAACAGTACCCTGTAAACCGAATAGCTTGCCTTGCCTAAGTGCAGAGGAGGAGAAAATCTTTTCCTCAGCCTCTTGAATGTGTCCGTTCAGGGGTTATGAGCAGGCCCCTCCCTTCTGCTCCACGCTAGCCATTGGGGACAGCAGGGACATCCTTGGGAGCAGCATCTCACAATGATCGCCTATGTGCGCTGCCTGCCCGCCGACCCGATGGTCGGGTGCCTCGGCAGGAGCAAGTGGCAGCCCAGCTGCGACGATGAGGAGGAGGAACTTATCCCGCTGTATTCCAGCAAAATGGGAAACGCTCACACCAAGCTGCCCGGGCGCATCAAGAAAAAGTTACTGAGCAAAGACGACAACAACTGCTTCTGGCCAAGTAAGAAAAATCAGTTCCTTTTTGCAAGTTGTTGTGGTCGTTTAGCCTTGTGGTGTCGGTTTTGAGGAAATAAATGAGCAAACCAGACTTGGAAACAAGGAAACTCGTATTCCTCGTACTCTTCTGGAGGATGAAGGCATTGGCAACAATTTTCTTAGAGGAAAGAATGTATTTCTGTGTTAGGAGAGCAGTGCATGTAAGTTGATAAAGGATGACACTGTCTTTGTGTGTGCGGTATGTATGATGTTTGAGAGGTCTTGAGCACTCGCCTTCAGCTCAGTAATGTTCCTTTTCAGCAAAATGATTGTTTCAGATGAGTGGAGCTGTTGACGTGGCACTCGGATTGAAAGACATAGAAACTGTCAGTGGATGAAAAGGCCAGGGAAAATAAGGTCTAAGAGACTCAAAGATGCTTAATGCAGTTGATGAGTACTTCTTTTAAAAAAATAATCTGCTTTTGAATAACCTTAGATCTAAGGTTATTTTCCTTCTGAAAGTGAGAAGAAAGAATTTCTGAATTGTGATGACTCCCTTTTTTAATCTGTATAGTTTCAAGTTTCACTGGCAAATACAGATGGGAAATAGGGAGAGAATAGGACAGACAATGGTAATGTTCAGCTGTTTTGTTTTTAGCCTTATTGCTTGCCTTCCCTTTTTTTCCTGATCACCTAAGCAAAGGCACCCAGCTGTTTGGGGAATGGCTGCCTGGAAAAGTGTATTTAAGTGTGATGGGGGAGGAATTTCCCAAGACAAAGAAAGCTTTTCCTGCAAAAGCCAGCTGGCTGGCTATCTTGCACCAGGCCTTAAAAAAATAAAGAAAAAGGTACCTTAATATATTTGCAACTGTATTGATTTTTCTTACAATGGCTAGTTGTTACCAGCAATTGAAAAATCACCACCTAGGCAGACAATGCTGCTGAGTAGTTAAACCCCGTGTATTTCTGTTTTCTGTACCGCAGTGTTCTCCATCTCGCACTAAGCAAGCTTCACTTGGTGCCTCCTCTAGCAGCATGCTTTACCGCATGGGTGTTTCGGGCCTTTCCCAAGAGGAAGCGATTTCTGAAAATGGGGGGAAAGAAAAGTGCTGCTCGCTCTACGGGTCAGCTCATCTGTTGAGTTTTTGGATTTCAGAGCAGAGGGTCGCTTCTGGTTCACTGGGAGGGGAAAAGGAAAACGGTTCCTTTGAGTAAAATTACACAGCCTCTGTAGTGTAGGACCTGGGGAAGCTCGGAAGAGGCTGTGGCTGCCCGCAGGTGTTAGGGAGCAGCTCCAGGGATGCTCCCGGGGAGGAGGGTACGGGCCCTCTCTGCCCCAGCCAGCCTGGGAGGGCACGATTTGGTCGTTCTTGCTGGCTGATAGGTTAGTGGGTGCCGATGAAGTCGTGACATTGATTCCACAGCTGGTTCTTGTAGTGCCCTCGGAGGTGTTGCTCTGGCAGCAGAGCTCAGGGCATCAGGAGCAGCTGCTCTGCACGAACCTGCTTCTCTGGAGTGTGGAAATGGGATTGAGGAGCATAGGTAAGGCACTCAGAAATCCCTGCTCCCTCCCTGCAGCCTGCCTTCTTTTCCTCTTTGTGCTGTCGGTAGGGAAAATTTCTAACATGCACCTGAATTGAAATTATAAAACGTTGCAGAAGATGAGCAGAGGCAGAGGAACGCAGAACCGAGCAGTACTTTAACGAATATTTTTGTCACTACTGTATTAGAGATAATAAATACACACCGATGATCTGAAACATTCTTTGCATTTTATAAGTTTGGAGACAAACGGGGAATTTTTGTTGGGTATTTTTGTGGTTAAATAGCCGAGACACTTCAGGGCACTGTCCTGCCTCTTCTTGGGTACGAACTTAATGACCTCTGAATTGAAATGATGTAAATAGTTGTGTAAAGAACAACCTGGGAAACTTTAGCCTATCTGAATGGTGTGATGTAGTTCCTTTACAAGCAGTGGGAGCGTCTGCTCTGCCTTTCCAGGTGCATTCATTTTTTGTTGCTGCTTCAACATATTCCTGATGAAGAGAGAAGGATCCTATTTAATTCTATTTAATATTTTAAAAATCATGTGTGTAATTTTGTTGATTACATTGATATATTGCTTATATAATAAGCAACTGAATTGTTTGACTTGGGTTCTACTAAAGTTTTTAAATGCAATTTCTGGTCCCTAACAGTAAACTTTTACGTGTTTCAGCCCAAGTTTATTGTAGGTTCCTTTATGTTGAGTTTCACTGGTGTCTGGTATGACCTCCATGCATTTTATTTGTCCTTACTGAGTTACAAACCATTCAAGTTTCAATATTTAATGTTGGAGCCTTGAAATGGTGAATGGCAAAAATGCTTTCAGTCCTGACTTTTCCCAGGAAAATCACTTGTGCTTCAGTAGCGATGACCCACTCTGGTACAAACGTGTACATGCACGACGCTGGCTCTGCCCCACTGGCTCCCTTTCCTTCTTACTCCTTCCCATTCCGTAAAAACAAAAGAATGGCGACATAATTAAGCCATCAGTTAAAAGCGTTATTTGTGGGACAGGTACTATTTCTTTTTGAGAGAGGGAGGCTGTGTTGCTTTTACACCCTGTTAATGTTTATTTTAAGGAACAACAGTGTTTAAGAGTGGAAGTGCGTGCTGGGACCAGGTCAAGTGATAACTGTGGAGCACAGCAGGGGATTATTGGCAGAGCTTTATCTCTGTTGATAAAGGCCTCCCTTCAGGGTCCTTATCGAGCGTCATGAGAACTGCGCTTGGAGAGGTTTCACAGTGCTGATGTACTCTGTAGAAAATGACCCTGGTAGCGTTAGGGTTGTTGGAAAACGTAATGCAGTCAAATTACTGAACTTTCTCGGGGGCTGGGGGAGCACCCTGGCTGAGGGGGTTGCGATGCTCTGCAGCAGTAGTCCCTGGCACTCCTGCTCACCTTGCAGCATCTCTGCTGCAAAACGCTGAGTCTTCAGAGTATTTGGGGTGCGCAGCAGCAGCTGTGACAACCGAGTGACCGTGTTAGGGTTTGGGGGTGTTTAAGTATAGTGATTTTTCCGATAAAACTGTTAAACCAGTGATACTGTGGAGGTTCTGCATTACCCAGCTCAGCCTCGTTTCAGCATCCATGATGCTGTTCCTGTGCCACTCTTTGCTGCCAGCCTGGCTGTAAAAGGATTGCAATGAGCCAGAGTGCAGCAGTACATCCTCCAACAGCCTGGCTGCCTGCAAGAAAAACGCTGTTACGGTGGAGGGGTACTGTCACCATCATGTGTTCTTTCACGACTGCAGACAAACTCCCGTGGTGCCGAGTGTTTGGTAGTTGGTTTTCCTGCAGCAAAGTTAAGCTGAGATCCTCCACTGACCAGGTTTGGCAGCAATGTGAAGGGTTTGGTTTCTGTTGCCAGCTGAATTGGGAGTCTGAGGCTGTTGGCAGTGACTGCTGTGGCGGGGGGGCTGTCACCTCCTCCTGGCTAGAGCATCGCCTGCCTCTTGTGGTTCCTGTTGCTGCTTCGTATTTTATGACATTCACCAGTTTAAAGACGCGGTATGCTGTTGCTAATCTAGCTAAACTATGGCATCTGCTGGCTTTTTGTGACTGTTAAGTTTTGGTAAGGATTTTGGAGGATTTTTCTTTCTTTCATGGATGTGAGAGCGAGCCAGTGGTAGTGTCGGATTACTCTTAATGTTTGTTAAACAGTAGCTTCAGTTATTGTGTTGTTTTTTCTCAATGTTTTGTTGCCTACTAGCTCATGAAAGCATGCTTTCTTCTTTTTCATTCATTACTCTAAGGACCACAGCTCTGTCTTTTCTTTAAAGCCAACACCTTTCTGTGTGATGTGTGTTTTGTGGAAAACATGAAATTTGAAAGAGTAACAACTAAATCTACTTGTAAATAGGATGTTCTGTACCAAGTTGGGTATTTTATTATTCGCTATTTGCTATGGCTTTTTCTTCCAGGTTTCTCTTCCAATTGCGATGAGATTTAAATTCCCCAATTAAAGGGTGGTTTTTATATATAACAGAAAGCCAAAATCCTTGCAACTTGGGAGGATTCATCCTTTGCCTTCTCATTTAGCAGTGTGAAACAAAGACTGAATTGCTTTCCATCTCTGCAAAGCCCAGGCTGTGCGGGGCACTGAGCAAGCCTTTGTGGCCTTTCCTGCCCGAAGTGACAGAAGGACTCAGTCTATCCCAGTGAATGGCTGGGACGGCTACTTACAGAGCCTCGTGCAAGTGACTGGCCATCCTTGTTCCCAGCTTTATCTGCTGCATCCAGCTCATACCATAACAGCTGACATATCAGATTGCATCACATAAAGCTGGGAACTGGTTTCTTTTTTTGGGGGGGGGGGAAGTAATTTGAATATAATTTTTACTGCATACTGAGAAAAGGGGGATTTCCCCCCTCCCCCTTTTCTCTGGTGTTCTTAATGAAGGCTTGTCTTAAAGTTGCGTTTTCTTGGAAATTCTGTTCATTGGGACAAAACAAGCCACCAAAATCTTGCAAAGCAGAGGAAATTGTCCATTTATACAAAATTACTTCTGGTCTTGGATAAATAACAACTCTCCTGGTGTTCATTTCTGTGTGTGTCTTGTATTTTTGGCTCATTCTGCTCCACGTTCCCTGCATGTGCTGTAGAGAACAAGCCTCCCCGCCTGTCCTTTTCTGGCCAAGCCATGGAGACCCAGCTCTTGGTTCCCTGTGCAGTTGCCATGTGGCTCATAAGCCCCTCTGAGAGTCAGACGCGAGAGCATTGTGGATGAAGAAATTGGAAAATGCTGGATAGAAAGAGATTGATGTTGGGATGTTGTAAGATACTCAGAAAGTGAATCAGTTAACATGAGTATGAAGGCCTTGGTGTGTTGCCTTGCTGGCAGAAAATGCTTTGCTGCTCGCTGCTAGATGTGAACTTGCAGCTGCCGTTGCAAGGAGGTGCTGGTGGTGGATGTTCTGTGCGTTCCTCTCTCCTCCTGAGCAGATGAGTACCCTGTGTGGCACTCAGGAACACAAGGAAGAGGTGTGGAGGTTTTGGTACAGAGCTCAGTAGCATCACTCCAGTGTATATGGAGAAGTCTGAAAAAACAGAGTTCAGAGACATCTTTTGTGTAGTGTTTTCAGCAACTGGAGCAGCAAGCATCTGCTGTAATTAAGGAGGTGGGGCAGTGTAAGTGGGAATCCACATGTGAAACAGGTGAAATTGGAAAGCCTGTGGTTGGGGATGGTGGTTAATGGTAGACTGAATAGGCTCTTCAGTGCTTAATTTGATTAAAACTCCTGGGGTTTGTGAATGGTGGGAACAGCATGTTTGCAGATCTTGCTGGGAGTGGCTTTATCTTGTGCACTGAAGTCAAGAAATGGTTTTGAGTGCTATAAGAAAATCAGACTCAGATCAGATCAAAGCTGAAACAGGGTGAGATTGTGAAATGGGTGTACAGCCTCCACAGGGGGCACTGGTTCTTGCTGGGGTCCCAGCACAGGCAACAGGGTCTGGCTTCTGGATGGCAGCTTCTGTGCCGAAACCTGGGGGAAGCAGGCTGGCAGAACATCGCTGCCACCTGCCTCAGCACCTCTGCCCACTGGGACATCTGGGTTTGCTGGTGCTTGGAGCTGAAGCTGTGGTCCCTGGCCCCCTGCCCTTCCAGGGTTGAGGGGGTTTTGCCTCTGCTCTCAGTTCCTAGAGAGCTCAGGACTGTCCCTGAAACCACTTTTCCTCTGTATGGTTCCTGCATAGACCAAACCAGCACTTTCTAAAGGAGATGGTATTGAAAGTTGTTTCCATGCCCTAATCCGATGACAAATCATTGAAAAATACACACACTGCTTGATCCTGAGGATTTTCAAACCTCTGCTTGGGCACAGTCACGGATCAGCTCTGCTTCTGCCCCCCATCCAGAGCCACTTGCTCCTTAGTACAGGCTGCAATACTTCAAATAAAAGCGCGCTCATTCTCTGAAATACATCACTTCTGTTGTTAACTCTCAGTTGGCTTGTGCAAACGTTTTGGAGGTAAAGCACACTTGGGCTTTGCTGGCGTTGCAGCTGGCAGCGTATAAATCTGTCTTATTGATACCTTGTAGTGTTAATAAAAAAAGATGTCTTAAAAATAATCCCAAATGCCAATAGGTTTAGTGACATTTAAGCATGAGCGATGCTGTCAGTTCATCCGCAAACAAAAGCGGTACATCTTCATTTGTCTAATTACCCTCTAACATGCAGACCAGCTGCTGCTGTGAACAAAAGCAGTTGATCACACCATTTTATTAATCGCGTATTAATTGCCACATTCATGTTAACCGTATGGGAGACAGTGGAATGGAGTGAAGGCTACTTAGTGGTGGAAAAGAGAAAATGAACTGGCAGAGTGGGATCTTCAGAGGACAAATCTCAGAATGACAGGGTGCCTGGAGCTTGCTGGTGCGATCCGAGTTTCAGAAGGAATTGGTATATTTTTCCCCACTCTAAATTACTGTGTTTAGAAGTAAGAGATCTGTGCAGAAAGGACTGTGCCTTGCATGATGATTGTGTATTTGTGAAAGTACTACTCTTTTGGTGCTGAATTTGGTAATTCGCTGAAGGCAGCCTCGCTGGCATGTGGCCGTCTGCCTTTGTCTGCCTGCTGTGCCGGTGGATGCACCCGCGCTGCCTGGAATCGCATGCCGCGGGACCAAGGCTGGAAGGTCCAAAAGGAGAACAAAACTTGCTGATTTTTATACTTCATGCAATTTTGCTGCAAGTTTGTAGTCTTTGCCGCTAACAGTGGTAAGTCTTGAGCAGAACTGGGCTGCTTAGAGTGAAAGACGAACACTTTGATGCAGGCGGGTTAGCTGGTGTAAAATAGCTACAGCGAAAATCAAAGTAGTGGACTTGGCTGCTCCATGTATCTGGCATCAGGATACCTTGTAGGATGCTGAATGATGCTCTTCGTGAAAGTGAGACTTTAGAAAGCTGGCCTCAGCGCCTTTTCTCCTTTTTTTTCTTTTCATGCGGTGCAAAGGCAGCAGCCGCTCCCAGCGGAGGCACAGCCGTTCTGGCGGGCAGCGGGCGTAGGTTAGGAGGACACGCACTGTCACTTCTGTCGCCCCCAGACTGACATTATCACGGTCTACAGAGCAGCTCCTTGAGGATATTTGTCTCTCCACCCCTTCACACCCCGTTAGGAAGGCGAGCAAAGCCCGGTGCTGGAATTTTTAAGCAGGGGGCAGCAGGTTTGGTAGGAGAAAGACCCAAGGGCAGCTGATTGTTTTCTTAGAAGGGAAGGGATGAGTTAATGGCAGATCAAATAGACATATGCCTAATTACGTGAAAGGAAGCGCAGAACTGGACCTGGAGTATGCAGTGATTTAGAGAACTTGGTCTTGACAGTTGATTAAATCTGCCTGCTTGGGTTTTCTAAAGTGAGTATTTCAGCATTAAAGGCTTAGTCCCACCTTATTGCCAACAGATGGCATTTTGCTTGCATTTCCTAAAGGCCTAGGAAGAGCTGGGATTGGGAGAGGTTGGTTATTTAAAAAAAGGGGGTTGGGGAGGCAGGGCAGGGCACAGCCTTTGTTTTAATTGATGCATTGTGTGGGGGAAAAAATCCCACAAAACACGTTTCACACCGTATTGGAAGGCAGAAGGATAGCACAACTAAGAAATTACTCATAAGCAGTTGAAAAGTAGAGTGGGTCTGAGCTGTTCAAAGAATACGTGGTACAAAACAAAAGGTAACAGTGACATTCTTAGGCTGAAGCAGAAATTGGGGCAGAGAGGTTGTTTTCTTCGGGTTGAGTTTTTTTTTCATCACAAAAATGCTTTAAGTGGCCCATCACAATTACATCTCAATTGGTGCTGTAATATAGTGCAGTGGCATCTGGATTATGGAGATGATGCATGATTGGAAAGGCACAGCTTGAATTTTGGTGCCTGCTGTTACAGGAGTTCCAGAAGCAGCCCCTGACTTGTGAACTGACCAGTTCTGACGTGGAGTCATTGGAAGGGAATAAATACGAAACCCCATGATGCCACTACTCCAGTCCCAGCAGAAGGGTAGTTAATCAGCCTCCCCGTGTCTTCTGTGCCCAGGCAGGGAGGCTGTGGCCTGACTATTACTAATTTAAAGGCTGAATTCCCCAAAGCACTACTCGTGGTTGTTAGGCTGGAGCTCCTGGCTTTTGCTTGGAAACTGGTTTTCAGTATGCTGCCGACCATCTGGGTTACCAGCTCATCCTGAAGGTCTCATCTACTGTTCGACAGATTTCTGGTTTGAGCCACGATGACTATGGGACAGCTTTTCCTTCTCTGGTTCAGTGCTCTCATTTGTTTTTTTTTGCTGTCCTTTGGGTGTTTTGACAAGGAGTTGAGGAGGTTTTACATGCAAGGGCTGCGAAGCATATTTGTCATTGCCTGAAAGCATTGACAGAGATGTGTGAAACCATTTCTGTGCAGTTTCATGATCTGTCCCAGGGAAGGTTAGCTAAAGCTGTAGTTTGGGTAGCATCTCCAAAGCAGGTTTGGCACCTCTCCGAACTGCATGATCCCTCATGGTTATTCTCAGCATCAGATTTTAATCAGCCAAGCCATCCTTTTGTTTGTCAGACATTTGCCACAAACAGGATGGCATGGCTAGGCCAGGAAAAGTGGGCTGCGGCTTGATGGGTGTGAGCAGGTCCCCAAGCAGATGGTGGTAGCAGTGTTAGGTTAAATAATTAATAGCATCAGAGAAAAAGACACTCTTATGTCCAGTAGCTGAAGGTGAACGTGAGTTTTTTTCTTGTGTGTGATGCTAACCTTGTCCTGTTAGGGTTAATTAATATGAAGAGAAGCAGATGTGAATTGCCCTGACATTAAAAAAAAAATCTTTTCAAAGCCTATATGAACACAGCATTTCAATCTCTTAATTCCTGGAGCAAGATGTACGCTCAGTACAGAATAGTAGACGTTGTGGGATGTGTCAGATACTTCTCATGGCTGTAGTTTCAGGTATGCTCTTCAAACCAGCCATGCTTCAAAAACAAAAGTGTAAATTGAGTTGTGGTGTGTATCAGCTTAGACGATTCCTGGCACAGGGGCGAAACAGGGATCCTGTCAGGTGACTCTTCTAACTCAAGTGGACTGGGACTGAAGTTTGTTTTAAGGATGCTGCACTGCATCATCCTTAAAGGGTGCCAAAGTCTGGAAGTGCTTGTATCAATATCTGCACAGATGGAAAAAAAGGAAGAGGCTTTTCATGCATACTGGAGAATAATTTTGGGAAAATGTAGCTGTGGGTTTATTGATTGGTTTTCCCGAGGGTGTAAATATTATTCATGTTGACCCTGTTATTGATCTACCTCCTCCTTTACGTTTCAAATTGGATCTTCTGCTCCAGGGGTCAGCCCTGCCCTGGAGCAGGAAGCAAATTTCCCACCTAACGCTTCCAGCCTGCCCTGGAGCAAATTTCCCACCTAACGCTTCCAGGCTATTTTTAGCTCAGGCTTCTCCTCTCTTCTCAGTAACTTGGGATGTAAAATGTTGTCCTGTCCCAACTCTGTAATATCACAAACTATCAGTAATTGATGGTCCTCTGGACAAATCCGTAACCCAAAGCTGAATTTGGCCGGTTGTGTGTGGTATAAAAATGCAGCTGCTGGGATACATGGTAGTTTTATCAACTATCTTGAGATGGCAGGGTCGTTTGCTTAGTAGTAGATACTTCTTTGCCTTGTTCTTACTGTTGTCTTACTAGCAGCTACTGGGATGTCCCAGGAATGACTGAGCTGGGCAGGACCATTGATTGTTGGAAGTTTGTTGTCTGGGCTGGAAAAACCATGGTGTTTCTGCACAGAAATTTATTTTTAGGCTCTGCACAGTTGTCTCCGTATTTGTATGGTGTCTCCACTCTCTGATAAAGTTGCAGTGTATCTCCCATTGGCAAGATGGTAGGTTTAGAAGCTCTTTCAAAAACATGTTGGCAGTTGTAGTGTAAGTGGAGTTGGTGTGAATTGTGGGATGTATGCTTGCGTTTCAGTTGACTTCATCACCGGAGGAAGGTTACTCTGAAGATGCGATGTCAGGTTATAGTGAGTGTGATCTGTTCTGAGCTGACGTGGGGGTGATGGTGCCACAGCTGCACACCTTCAGAGGTTTTCTCATACACATAGTGAAAGTTCGGGAAGAATTTTTAAAATCGGCATCAGCTGTCTCAGGTTTTAAACTTGCATTCTTCTCCAACTTCTCCTCCAACAAAACAAACTTTTCTGCAGTTTGTATTTTTTGTGTTAAGTGGGGAAACCACAGATACCAAAAGAGACATTTTTGCTACTCAAAATGGTATCTTTCGTTTTAAATGGTGTATGTTAAACCCCTTGTCGTGTTACAACTGTACTAGTTGCCCAGTTTTCAGCCGCAGTAGGGAAAAACTACTTTGTGTACAGCAAGAAAAACTGTAGGTATCAGCAGTAGGGATCCTGTAGGAAAAAAGCAGAGATCATATCCTTTCCCTTTCTGGCAGGAAATGAAGGCAGAAACAGCAGGCTGAGAGGAGAGGAAAAAGCCACAATACAGTCTCTTACCCTTTTTGTGGACTAACTTTCGGTGAAGTAGATGGTGATGCCTGTTGTTTGCTTAATTTCCCCACATACTTATTTATTGAAACCCTTGCTGCAGTATTAAAAATCACGATACTTGGGGTGCTCACTCAGTGCTTTCTGAGGATGTTTGGTGGCAAGGTACCGTTTTCACAGTAGCATCATTTAAACTGTTAGGTGCGTTTTGCTAGACATCCCAAGAAATGCAGCTGCTGAGCTGTGAATGTTGACTGACCACAGTGCATTGTGATGTTTGAGCTGCTTGTTTGAGTATGATTAGTAACAAGGATGTTTGCATCTCTGGCACTTTGAATCAAACAGGTAGTTATAAAATTTTAAGTTGTCACCGCATTATGAACTTTGAAAGTTCAGCCAATTAGTAGTATGAATTTAGGAGGCTATCCTCACTTTAAAGACTTTGTTGAGAGCTTTCATACGATGCTGATCACGTGAAGGTCATCTTAAAATTTGTTTTCAAAATCTATTGGTATTTGATTGTGTCTGAGATCCCCGTGCCCGTGGCCAGCCAAAGATGTTCTCTGCAAATGCTGTGGTACAATTGGTTGATTCAGTTGTTTCCTTAGGAGCTTAAAACAGGTCGCTGAATCCTGCAGCAATATAATTATTAGGTTGCTGTTGCATGAACTGGATGCCTTACTTTAGCTGGAAAATACTGGTTTTAAGGGCAGTTTGTGCCGTATGTAATTGAAACATATCAAGGTTTCTTATTTGTTAATATTACCTTGTACTTACCGTTTTACTGTTGTCGTGCAGATAATCTTTTCAGGAGAAGTTTTTGAAAATTTCTAAGAAGGAAAATTTTTTTTCAAGTTGCTGTGTGAGACAGCAAGCGAGCACTTGGTGCTTGATTTTGGCATGAGCAGCTGTATGATCATATGAAGGTTGGTATTTTTCAAGGAGCTTAATTTTTTTCCTTTATAGATTGCAAAGCTCTTAGGAAACTAGAGGACGTACTGGCCTAATTTTGAGAGGATGTCTCCAAGCTTAAATGCGACTCAACCTTGAGTTTATTAAGACAGCCAGCAGAAAGAAGAAGAAAAAAAATTGCCAAGTCTTTACACCAGGATAATCCATATATAAATAACAGTATCCCGAAGAGCAATGTTGGGCGGGGTGATGGAGGTACACTGGAAGAATTCTTTCTGTGACCTTTAAATAAGTGAAATGAGTGGGGAGCGTGTCCCCTCCAGGATACTCGTGACGAGAATGCAGACTGAGATTAGTTGGAGATGTCTGTTGGATATTAGTGTGGATCCACAAGTGCACAGCTGCCTAAGATGGAATTACAGGCTGATCGAGGAGACTGTTAGGGACAGAAGTGCAGAAATAGCATTTTTGCAGTCTGATTTTGTTGGTTTTGCTCTGAGCTCTCAGGATGGATCGATGAGAAGACTTACGCAAACCTGTCTGCCTGGTGTTTTTCCCATCAGTAATTCGGAGGAGAAGCATCTCCTCTGTGGTGCATTATTAGGGCAAATAAGAGTCAAGCTTTTGCAAAGACCGACTCATTTGCTGCAGCCGGTTTTGATCGGGTTTTGGGGGGATTAAGCTGTAGCACGGGAACATTGAGGTAGATTTGGAATTTAAACTGAGAGTATTTCCTGGTGGAATTTTAAAAGGCTTCTTCCTAGGGAGAGGGAAAAGTACTTTCCTGAGAGCTGATGTTGCCTTAGCTGGGGTTCAAGAATGGCCAAAGGAAAAAGGGTTGTGCCCTGCGGTTTAAAACAAACCCGTGAAACAAACCCGCACATTGACGGAGCGTTTTGTGCTCTCCCGCCCGCAGTTACAGTGTGCCGGGGAGATGCTCTGACCAAAGAAACTGCCGCTTTGTCTGCGGGCAGCCCTGCCCAAATGCTCCCTTTTCTCTCTGGCGATGTGTTTGCATGACAGAGGATCCCGTGGAAAGATGTTTTGAATTGTCAAAGGAATGAATTAGCTTTATTGTGCTGTGACCTAAATAGGATCATAGAATCATCAGATCAATCAGTCTGCTGCCTCTCGGGCTTAGGTTGTGCTGCTTCTCCTTCTCATCTTCCTCCCTCTTCCCCCTGCCCCCGCCGGGCAGCCCCTTTCCCAGAGCCTGCAGCCCTGATCCCTCAGGAGCATGAATAGAGGAGGGCACTGCCGGGGCACCCTTTTAAAGGCGATACCTGCTCCCTAAGTGCCGGCTCTGCGGCCGTCTCCCGGCCGGTGCGCTGAGGCACGGGCCCTTCTGGGCCTGTTGTTGTGGTGCGTTGAGGAGAGAATGCGTTTCCTCCTTTGTTCCCTCTCCCCCGTGCATTCGCCGCCTCTTCCTCCTGATCCCAGGTTCAGTGGGTGGTGGTTCCTCAGCCGCCGGGGAAGGATCCCGCCTCACCGGGGCTGAGATTGCCCTGAAAGGGCCCATTGTGCGGGCACCGGGCCGAGCGGGTGGGCAGCTGAAGGCCATGCTGCCTGGGCCGGCTGGGCAGGCTTTTGGAGGGAGCACTTGTGTTCCCTTGGAAGGTGTTGGGAGAGGGGCCAGCCGGGGCTGGCTCGGGAGGGAGAAACCCTTTCTGACTCTCCATTACTGACCACTGGGGTCTGCGGGGTGTAAACACCAGCAGGTGATTGATGGCGTGGGTGAAGGTGGCCAGCTCAGGCATAAAGCCTGGGCACCAGGTTTGCACGCGCCCCAGACGTTTCTTATCTCGGGTGCTTGATGTTTCGTAATGGGGGAAGAAGTCTGGCCCAGCAGTGAAGGTGCAGCTTTGGGTGCCACGTGGTGTGGCTCTGAGCCAGGCAGGGGCCTGGTGACCTGCGGCAAGGGCTTTAGCTCGCTCTGCAGATGCCCAGTGCTTAGGAGAGGGTGCTCGGGGGTGACTCCCGGAGCTGCTCCCCTCCAGACCCCCCAGCTGCTCGGGGGTGGCAGGGAGCCATCCCAAGCATGTCCTACACAAACCCATCCCTGCAGACAGGCTGTAAACAACTGCACTCCCACAGCTTCTTCCCCGTGAGTCCCCATGCGAGCTGCTGGAGGGGGGCACAATGGAAACTTCCTTCGAGCGAGTGATTGATGCGTCCCTAAAAAGTAAAGGCATCGATTTAACTGTTTTGAGTACGTCTGCTTGCCAACATTTCTACTTTCCCTTTGCTTTTTGAACAAACTCGCTGGAAGAGCTCTCGTGGTGCAGTACCCAGCTCAGTTGTATTTTGTACTTTTTCTTTTCCTCTTAAAGTTTCATCAAGTTCTTTAATGCAGGATTTTTCCATTGTCTGAATAAAAGTGTTTACAACTTAAAGTTTAGGTTTTGAGGTGATCGTGCATCTGTTAGCAGTTGAACTTGGTGTGCGTGTGGGGGTTTGCCTCTTCTTCATGAAAATAAGTAATGAAATTTATCTTGATGAGTATGAGGGAGCAGGAAGGGGTTGCCTTAACTATTTTTGTTCGATTTTTTTCTTTTTTTACTTTCTAAATGTCACACTGCAGGTGTGCATAGGTTGATGAGGAGCAGTCGGAAGGAGATCAGTTGATTCCCACTCATTTATTAGTGACCCTGACGGACAGCTGCTGCTGGGCAGCTGCTCTGGCGGTGGTTACGAGAACAACCTAAATACATCCCTTTTCACTATTTGCCTTTTTAGAAAGCCTCGACTTCTCCAATGGGTTGGGTGCCCTGGTGCAAGGTTCAGCGCATTGGGTTATGGATGCGCGGCTGGAAAGCAGAGACACACCCCCACACCCCCCCCTCCCCCGGGGCTGGCTTGAAGTATTTCCATAGAAGCCAAATATTTCCAGATTGTTTCACAGGCGCCAATGTTTTATGTTGCCGTGAATGCGGAGGGGTGGCTGTCCCAGATGGCTGTCGCAGAGCAGGTCAGCTGGAAACCCCCTCTAAAGAGGGGAGAGAGCAGGGAGAGGAGTGAAGGAATGGCTGCAGCGTTTCAGGCCTGCCATCCACAAGCAGCCATTTGTCTGCTGGAGGTACATGGCCTCTAATATAAATTAACATCATTTAACCGCTCGGGGATTAAAAACTATGACAGTGTGAACACAGTTTTGCTAATGGCAGTGTGTTACGCGTTTGTGATGTGAGCTTGTTGCTTGGTACCGCATCTTGTGCCTCTCATGCTTTGCTCCAATATCTGTCTTGTTAATCAGGAAGGAGTTTCTTCTGGGCAAAACGTTGTAACCTGAGTTAACAATCACATCCAGTAGGAAGCAAGAGACTTGCTGCAGTCTTCTCTGTGATTTCTGTATTCCTTGTGATAGTATCCTTGTACTGTGGCAAGTGCAATCCCTGCTTGTAAGTATGTGGGAGCTGAGGCGGTGAGTTAATATTAACCTGTCGAAGGTGAAGCAGGACGTGTGCCACAGAGCAAGGTCTCCCCGTCTGCTACCTGTCCCTGGCTCATGTGCTTTTAAAGAACTGACACTGCAGTGTGTGGACTCCCACTGTTCATGCTGGGTCTATCCAACTTGACAGAACTTCCAAATTTTTCCATCAAGCAAATTTTAGGTAGGGTCTTTTTGTTGTTGTTTGGGGTTGTGTTTGTGATTTGACTACTGGATTGTCAGTGTTGGAGGATAAAGGCCTTCGTGTGTTTGGATAGTGACTGCAATATACATTTCCAAACTGCCCTGCCTTTTTCTTCTCAATGGAGAGAGCTGCAGAGAAGCGAACTTACTTCATGCTTTCAGCTCTAAGAGAGCTGCTATTGGAAGCCAATTGCAGTGATAGTTTCTTGTGACATGAAAAGCGTTTTAAAAAAAGTTGGCTTGAGACAACATGCTGAATTTCATGGAAGCCAATGGGTATGTCTGAAGTGGGGAAGTTTTTGGTCGTTGTTGACCTAGGGCAGACTCTGAGAGATGCAGGTTCAAGTAGCCAGCTGGTGTTTCCTTCAGGGTATCCCTTCATGATAGCCAGTTTTGATGTTTTACCTCTTTATCAGCATGGCTGGAGGGAGGGTGAATGCAAAGCTGGCAGGATGAAAGGCACACATCACCTTATGAATTGTTTGGTACTGGGTTTGAATAGCTGCCTCCATACAGCAGATCAGGGCTAGAGGACAATGATCAGGGCTTGTTCTTAGGAAAGGGAAATGCTTCAGGGGTGGGTCGATGCTCCAGGAACAAAGAGCAACACTGCACTTGGCACACACTTGCTGCAGCCCACAGTGAAACAGGGAGGGTTCCCTGAGCCCTCCAAAGTACCCAAGATCATGTTGATACACCGGGGCTTGACCATGAAAAGGGAGCAAAGTCTTGTTTCCTAAGGCTTGCAAGCCTCTGTGAGGTGCTGTAAAAACTTCGCTGTCGCTTCCAGTAGCCCAGTCTCCCTCACATGATCGCTTGAAACTCTCACCTTCCCCTTCGTAAATGCACGGTAGCTCCTCTTCCCACTTAAAGAGGTACTTCCTACATCCTAAAAAAGATGGACACCACTGTAAAAAAGGAGATACCACCTTCTGGGTTTGCTCGCGGATGGCAGTGATGCCGGAGGTAGTTAGAAATTCTGCACTCGCCTCTAGAGCGTGTCCAACAAGTGTGCATTTAAAGTGGTTTTAATGATGGCAATGGCAAATTCCTTACGGAGCTGCTGTTGCCTATGTGATTCTAACCCACAAACCGCTAAATAGTTACCTTGTTATGAGAGTTTGATGGCAGGATCATTTTTTTGGGGAAGGTGCCTGGTGGAAATTGACGCAAAAAGCAGGGGTGCGTGCCCCACCGTTGCTGCCGCGGCACCGCGCTCCTCTCCCCCTTTGGTGGGGGAAACCAGTCAAAACGGCCCCTGGACCAGCAGCTGCTGGAGAGACCTGGTGCTACGGGCAGTTTTGATGTCACACCCGCTTTGTGTTGGGAAGAT
>NW_010258383.1:33961-34751 GCF_000690775.1 Eurypyga helias
TGTGTGCTGCGCGGTGCTGGGTCTGAGCCATCGGGGTGAGGATCCTGTGCAGCATCTGCTTTTTACACGCTGCATGCCAGAGGCCGGATCCTGCTGCAGCTTGGGGGTCGGCCTGAGCCCCCTGCTGCTGGCATTTTTCTGCTTCCCGAGGAGAAAAATCCTTGTCATTGTTAACCCGAGGGGGTTTCCGAAGCTTGCTTTGTGAGGTAGGGCTTGCTTCTTGAGCCCGAACATTGTGCGGAGGGCATGCCCTGCTGAGCACATTGATTTGGCGCTCCGCCTTTTCTCATTAACTTCTGCAGAATTGCAGTTCGCTCCTAGGAAGGATGGCTGTGGGCCTCTCTACAGATCCATATTTTTTTTTTTAAGGCATGAGGATGTAACGTGCATTTCAAAAAGCCGGGCTATTTCATCTCTGTGCACATGTTTCATTTGATGGATAACAGGTTCTCTATTAGCCAGAAATAACTCGATTGTGTTTTCCATGTATCTGGTCTGAGATGACGCTAATAAGAATAAATTAGGAGTGTTACTGAATGAAATTCAATATGCACAATTAGTGGGCTGATGTCCCAGACAATGGCAATGACTGCGGGGGGAGCGGTGGGTCTGGACGGGGAGGCAATACAAGAGACAGCCAAGCCTAGTCTTGGCTCCTTAGTAAAGTGTGAGCGAGAGGGTAAATGAAAAAAGGGGGGAGGGTCAAGGGGGGAGGATGGGAGCGGTGGGAGAGCAGGGCCATCCTGATTTGCACGAAAATGCAGCTCGTTTGCAGCTGGGAGGAGGCTGG
>NW_010258384.1:0-2616 GCF_000690775.1 Eurypyga helias
TCCCCAGTCTTCCTTTTGTCACCAATGGACAAAGCTTTCTTTGTTGCCCTTGACATCTCTTGCCACATTTAATTCTCTCAGGGTTTCAGCTTTCTTAACCTGATTCCTGGCTGCTTGGACAATTTCTGTATATCCTTCACAAGCTACCTGTCCCTGCTCCCACTCTCTGTGAGCTTTTTTTTGTGTTTGCATTTGTCCAGGAACTCCCTGTTCATCCATTCAGGACTCCTGATGCTTTTGCATGACTTCTCTTTGTTGGGATTTATCACTCCTGAGCTTGGAGGATGTGATCTTTGAATATTAACCAGCTTTCTTGGGCCCATCTTCCCTCCAGGACTTTATCCCATGGTACTCTACCAATCAGATCCCTGAAGAAGCCAAAGACTGCACTTCTGAAGTCCTGGAAAGCAGTGAGTTTGCTGTGCACCCTCCTCACTGTCTTAAGGATCTTGAACTCTATTTCATGGTCTTTGCAGGTAAGGCAAACTTGAACTTTGCATTCTCCACCAGCCCCTCCTTGTTCGTGAGAACAAGGCCCAGCATAGCATCTCTCCTTATTGGCTCCTCTATCATTTGGAGAAGTAACTTATCAATGCAGTTCAGAAACCTTCTGAATTGCTTATGCCCTAGTGTGTTGTCCCTCCAATAGGTATTGGGAAGGTTGAAGTCCCCCATGATCACCAGGGCTGGTGAATGTGAGGCTGCTCCTTTCTGTCTATAGAGGGCTTAATCTGCTCAGTCTTCCTGGTCAGGTGGCCTGTAGCAGACCCCCACTCTGATGTGTTTTGTCCCTGCCCTCCCTTAATCCTGACCTATAAATTCTCAGAGGGCTACTCATCCATCCCCAGAGAGAGCCCCAGGCACTCCAGCTGGACATTGATATAGAGGGCAACACCCCCTCCTTGTCTTCCTTGACTGTCATTCCTAAAGAGCCTGTATCCTTCCATTCCAACACCCAAGGCATAGGACCTAGCCCACAACATCTCCATGATGCCACTAAGATCATAGCCCTGCAGGTGTGCACAGGTCTCTAAAACCTGTTTATTCCCCAGGCTATGTGCTTTTGCATAAAGGCATTTCAGCTGGTACTGATGAAGCTTACCTATTGGCTGGAGTGGATGGAATTCCTTTTTGCTCCTCAGGTGCTGTCCTGCTAACTTGTGATCATTGTCATGCTCAGCCATAAAGCTGCTGTAGCAGAAGAAAGTGTTTGATGTTTTTATGTTTTCCAGGCTTTGTATACTTTTTGTATGAAGTAGTGTAAGAATATGAAAGGATACAGAAGGTCTTTTACTATTTTCTACTGCTTTTGTTGCACTAACTCAACACATGTTAATATCAGTATAGTAAAAATAGGAAGGGAGAGAGGAACGGAGGAAGACGAAGTGTAAGAGTAAACCACATATGGCAGATATTAGTCATGGTTGTTTAATGACCAGATGAAGGCAATTTAGATTTCTAGGTATGAAAAAGTTACAAGACCTAAATGAAGAAGTGTTAGGTCATTTATCCAGCTACACTGGCTTTATCCAGAAACTACATTTCTGCCCTTCACCTAAGTCTGCACACTGGTGTATTGCAATGAATATAGCAAATCATATTTTATAGACATCTAATAGTTAAGAAGGTAATGAACATGGTTTGTCAGTGAGGCAATGATTGGGTGGGTCTGAAAAGTATGAGGCAGTGACATGCAGAAATATTATAGCTGAAACTGAATTGAAGCTGTGGCAATGCAACATTCTTGCAAGGTACCACATTTTTCTATGTTGGGAAAATACGTTTTTGAACATGGCATAAGTTCTCCTTGCATGCCCTATTATTTAATATTACAAGATAGCAGAGTCTTTTTGCCTAAAAGTATAAAGCAGAACTTATTTTTCCATTTTTCTCTATATTTTACTTGTTCACATTCCAATAACTGAAATTTGGAAATTTCCTATGAACTATACTGACTATGGTGTCTGAAATAGATTCTTATCAAAACTTTAATATATAAATATTTCAGGCATCTGATGTTTCCTCTTTCCTGTAAACCTTTGTATGAAAGTAATGTAGTATAAAATCCAACAATTATTTCATTTTCTATGGTAGCAAAAATACTTTTTTTTAAAATGTAAATTATCCTGAAAGCTTTGGAAAACAGACTCTCTTCAAAACAGGACATCACTCTTTGTCAATTGTTCTTAGCATTAAAAATACAGCACCATCATTGTAAGAAACTTTTTCATTTCAAGGTCACCAAATAGGCAGTTTCAAAGACCACACACAGTAATTATACAATTAGTAACTAAAACTTAAATTCAAAGCAAGACCTCTTTTTAAATCAGAAATGGTAGTGAATTGGACTCAGGAATTAAAGCTGAGCAATTGAGAAAACCATGAACTGTGCTTGCTTTTCAAGTATTTTTCTCCAGGTCAACCATCAACACCCAGCGTACCATGTTAGGTTAGGTTATATTTTCTTATTTATTAGCTATATTTCTGTTATGGAGGTAATGAGCTCCAATGTTCTGAACTGAGGCACTTACCTGGTCACTAAGTTCCAGGTTCTTTAGTTTTTGCAATTACAGGAATCGTGGAGCTTGTGTGTGTCGTGGTTTAGCCCTGTCGGGC
>NW_010258385.1:0-21980 GCF_000690775.1 Eurypyga helias
TGGCTAGTATCAGGCCTACCAGCATTTGGTAGAATTGTACAAAAGGGTTGGCTTCAGGCTGCCTCGGGGCCAAAAGGTATGTGCGTGGAGGCCACACGGCAGAGCTGCTGCAGGTCCACTGCTCCAGCGCGGGGTCCACCTGCCACCGCCTCCGCCTGCTCATGACATCCTTGTTTCTCCGTGAACTGCCAGGTACAGCAGCAATAATGTCAGTGACACCGAACACTGCGACCAGCTAATGGTTTACCACTTTGCCTGGATGCTTATTTTCTGTAATTTCCCACCTACGAATTAGCATTTATCTTGCTGATAGGGACTATTACCCAGTCCAAATCCATATTCTACTGCAATGGATCACTTAATTAAAACCGTAGCGTGATTCTTATTGTGTAGCGAAGTATTTTCCCAGTCATTTACAGTACACTGAGTACTGTTATAGCTGCAGGAGCCGTGCAGTGTAATGGCATACTCTGGAATAATAATTTGCACTTATGCAGTCTAAAGGTGGTTAATTTTTTTTTTAAGAGCACCACAGGATACACCGTCGAACTTGTTTCGTTCAAATTCTGCTAAATATGATTTGACACATAAATGCATTTTCCAATAATATTCCCACTAATTGCATCAGCTGTTTTCTGACTAAAATTTCAAAGAATCTTTAAAGAACATGTTCAGACTGAAAAGTCTAAAACCATTCAAGCAAAATAATTATTGTTTTTCCTTCCTTTAAAATTGTGCTTTTTAATGAGCAGATTGCTGGATTTCAAAATTACCAGTTTCACATACAGTTGAACTTCCAGTGGCAGCTGTCTTTTTTCTCCCGGACATCAGAAAGAGTAAAGATTCTCACTGACACTGAAAGGAACTGGTGGAGACAATGGATTTGGTTTTCCTTACAAACCATCCCATACTTAGAGCTGCCAAGACAGTGTCTAACAGTGCAGGCATTTCTTTAACACTGCACTTTATCAGCAGATCAACAATCACAGAGGTGGTATGGGATTTCCAGGAGGGGAAATATTGACCTTTATGACAGAAAATAAGGGGAGTGATAGAGACTAATACACTTGCTGTAGTAAAATCAAGTACTTAACACCGTAAACATCATAGCCATGCTGTAGGACATCCCCACCTGAAATAAAATGCAATGAAAAGACTCTGTTGGAGCATTGCACACAGCCTCATCCTCAGTCATAAACAAAGAGTAATTTCTTCTGTCGTAGCTAACCCCAAGGGTTCATTCTTAGCACCTTATTTTAGTCGATTTTATCAATGAAAAAATCCATGTACAGTAATTCCACAGGAGTATAGCCACAATTAATGAAACATACATAACATATTTTATAATGTATTTTCTAAAACCTCATTTGTCCCTTTACTTGTAAAAATACCTGTTTCTCCAGCTGTACTATTAACTGAGAACCTTTCAGACCTTAAAAAACCCTGAGGATTCCCCTTCTTTCCTTGCTCTGTTCCTGTCATTTCTGTGCCTGGTGTTGACTGGGAGCAGCATGGAGATGCTGCTGTTTATGAAGAGTCTTCATGTGATTAAAATACATCATTACTAAGGAATTCACTTTCATATCTATGTTTGAACAACTAGACTTAACAAGTAGCAAGGTGATCATAAAATTCAGTGAGAATTTTTATGGAGTTAATGGTAATAAACAACCATTTTACTTCTGTTAGAGTAAATTTATTTATATAACTGTTGAAGGAAAAAAATATTATATAGCAGTAGCAGAAAGTAGCAATATTATTGTTCAGCTACAAAGTCACTTGTGGACTATATATTCTTAATAAAGCTGGTGAAAATCTTAGGAAAATTTGCAAAGAGGAAATATACAAAAATAATACTTATTTCAGAATATTTCGTATGGTTTCAGCAATAAGAGGTGTCATGACGGAACACACAAGAAGGTAAAGGCACTGCTAGATTACATATCTGTCGCTAAAAACAACAAATTCTGCCAGTTTGTGTTACTATCATGACACAAAGTCTTGACTGCTAGGGGAAGAAATGCGACCTTCCCTCATGTGCAGCTGAAGTGCTAATAACGTGATGCTATTTAACAAGCCCAACAGGGCACCGAGTTTCTAGACCGTCTTGCAGATCTTGACACGCGAAAGCTTCAGCATGTCTCTTGCACACCAGAATTTTTTCTCATGTTAGTTTTGTCCTATGTGCTACTCCAAGGTCAGATTACCGTGATCGACGCACCACAATGAGGTCCCTACACATTGGCGCAGGAGTAAGGTAAAAAACCTGCAAGCGGTTGAGTGCAGGTGGTTAAAAATGATTTTGCCAATGTTTCACCCACATTGTCAACCTGCTTTTCTGCAAGGACACCCCATGCTCAGATCCACCAGAGGGCACTGAGGTGAGCTCCTGCTAACCCACTTACATCCAGGTTAACTCTGCAGGGAAAGGAAGAGTTCTTTGTTTTCTCATTTTGGCGAGCAGTGCTGCCCACCGGTTGGTACTGACAGCGACCTTCAAAAGAGAATCGGCTATACTTACGAGAGAGGAACTGAAAGAGGATATAAATCCATATTTTCCCTTTCTTCCATCTGTTTGGCTGGTATCTTGCTTTTGCCTTCCATCCATTCCTTGGTTCCAGCGCGTGGTATTGTAAGTATCCATTTCCCATTTCGTTATCTCTGGAAACAAAATTTAATTAAGCAGGAACAGGGATTTTCACTTGTCCCTGCTTTCTGCAGAGCTAAATAAGGATCAATTGACTACCCACGAGTTTACAGACACCAAATCTTAATAATACTCCCCAAAGTGTATGATGCCACGTCATACACACCTTGCTGGCTATCTCCTTGTTCTGCACGGGTGGTGCGCTGCAAGGTCCAAGTTGTAAACTTTGCTGAAAATGCTTTACGTTCAAACAATCGTTTTTCACTGATAAGAAATAACCTAAGTCAAGAACCTGGTCTCTACTGTGCTGATCACCATATGAGTTAGTCAGAACTTCCTTGCCTGAAGCCTGAAGTAACCGCAGAGCTCTGGATGTAAAGGTCACATCGCGAAGGTGTTGGCAACTGAATCTAGACCGTGTTTCGCCTAACCACGCATTCGCCAGAGACCATCCTTGTGAGGGGGGGCAGCTTTTGAAGCAGGCAAATTACCCTTGGTGAAATACGAGGGCAAAAACGCAGCTACGTAATTTCACGTTTCCGTTTTTTTCTTTCAATGTGACCTTCACTTTTTTCTTTTCAATGTGATTGAAAAAAGGACTGAAATCTGGGGATAGAGCATGGAGAGGGGGTTAGAAGGGTTACCTGACGTGGAAATAAAATGGTTCATTTTCAGTGCACCCGTCTGACTTGTCTGTAACTTGTTCCAGACATGTAGTAGATCACAGGTCAAGTTTTAATAAATGTGGTAACAAGGAAGCATATTTGTTAGCAGTGTACCTCCAGACAATGCAGTCTCATGAGGGGAGTGGAACTTTTTAATAATATCCTAATATTGGCAAGAGTTAGTGTAGTCGTAGCTATGAAAATATTTTTAAATACTTTCTTTCCAAGATAGCTCTCTTCATCTGGGCATCTCTGCGGGGCCTGCCAGTGAGGCTGTACCGGTATAGCTGACTTTTGCTAACTTACTCTAAGGCTGATCCAAGCAGCTTGTTGCAAACTACGTGCTTCCCATTATTTTTAAACTGGTAGCTGTTTCTGGATATAAATACGAATTTGAAAATAATTCTGAATGAGTTAACCAATGTTACCTAAAAATAAATAGGACAATCTCCAACTGTATTAAGCAGAAGGGGGAAAAAAAAGAGTAATACTTCCTCTTCTTCCCAGAGGCAAAATTCTGAGAGGCTGTGAAGTCTTTATACCGTAATTCAGTAGGTCAACCTTACAGTCAGAAGAACTACTCATTTTTAATGATGTGTGGCAAATTTTGCCATTTCTCCTGCTGCAAACTGAACAGATTTTCATTTCTCTATGGGTTTTTATTATAGAAATCATTCAAGCAAACAAACATTCACATGAAGGCACAGTACATATGCTCTGGGTTTTTCCTTTGATGTTAAAAAAAATGAATAATACTACTAAGATTGAAAAGTTTAAAAGCTTTATGTTTAATTCCATGCATTATCTGACTTCAGTGGGGATCGTAGGCCAGTCCATGTACCAACAGCTGTTTAAAATTCAGTACTTACAGGATATTTTTTAATAGAAAAAAACCCAGTATTATTTATAACCTCCAAAATAAAGATCTTCTATGCATTCTGCAAAATAATAACCAGTAAATGTGTTTTAAAAAAAAAAAAAAATCTTAGGAGCTTTTGAACAAATAGTCTGCAAAACTTTAGGGAAAATCTTACTTACCTACAGGGAATTAAGTATTACCCATTTTTTACCACTGTGTCCGTCTCCACAGTTTTGGACCTGAGCTTACAGGCTTCCCAGACAACTTGGGCTGGCAGGTTTAAAAATCATTCTTGTTATTTTTACAGCACCACACAGAAGAATTCATTTTGACAGTTTTAAGCATACTTTTGCAAAATGCACTTATGAAGAAATGATCACACTAAAGTTGACAATCTGATTACCTAGTTTCAAAACAACATAAATTAAAATGGCTGCACTAGCATACAAAGCTTCTATTACAGAGATTTATAAAGGAAAAGCTGGGTGAACTTTAATTACAGCAGCATTTCCCGTGCCACTGTGTTACTGACAGGTCTATTGCCTCTTGCTCCAAGCAAGGATTATAGCTTTACTCAAGGGCTTTCTGTTTGAGAACCTCCGGCATAAGCTTTCTATGACAAAGTGCACGTGGAAAGCGCCTAGAATTGCACGGTCTAAATCAGCATAGCTCAGTGTTTTCAAAATGAAAATCTGGTATCCTGTGGGAGCCCTGATCTCCTCTAGAGCAAGCTAAGTCCAGCAGTGGCACAAGGCAGGATACAGTTCCGAGATACCGGGAGCCATGAAACAGCTAGATGAGACTCGTAGTATTGAAAAAACATTAAAGCAACATCACAGTTGAGAAATCAAGCACTCAAAAATCAGGAAATTCAAGTGTTATGATTACTTCTTCACCATTAGCTCGGACACCTTGCACATAGCCTACTTCCAGTAACATAAATTAGACAATTAAGATAGAAGTCTGATCTAGGTAATACTCCCAGTCCCATCTCCAGCTGCTGCAAAATGCCCTGTCTCCATTAAACCCACCGCAGGTTTGCTGATTTAGATCAGCTGAGAAGCCGGTGTAATAGTCAGTATGTTACTGCAGTCTTTAAGTGGCTGAGTGAGAAGGTGCAGAAGCAGGGCAGGGATTTCAAAAGCCTGATTCTTTCTTTTCCTTGCTTATCTCAGAGGTAGTTGGGAGGGAAATAGAATTTGTGAATGTTTTAAAATGGTAAGAGAAAACTTTCAGAGCATCCAATGCCTAGCACTGCTAAGAATGAAACAAAAAGCCCTCTTTCCTCACGCTCTTAGTGATAATCACCATAAAGAGTCACTAAAGGCTATGAATTCCAAGGAAGAGCCGACACCAAATTGGTCGCTGGGAATGCTAAAAGTGAAGTTGAACCTTTATAGACCTTTCCAACGTAACAAACGTGCACTGTGCTTTCAGGGATTTCTCCAGACTCGGCTAAGGCTGCTGTGAGACTGCAGCTTGATGGGACTGCGTAACAGCGGAATGGAGGAAGGCAAATCAGGAAATCATTTCACCTTGACTCAATTCCAGCTGCAGTCTGTGCACACATAAATTCTGCTGCCAGACAGCTTTAACTCCAGCATTCCTTTGAGGTCATTAAGGGTTTTCATACCTGGAGGACAGCCGTACAAGCAAACACAGCCTGTAACTGTCTTTGCACATCTCTCTACCAGGAAGGATCTAGTGAAGCAAGACATTTTCCCAGCGGAGGTCACTCTCCTCCGGGCATGTGCTGCAGAAAGCTGGAATGCAGCTGCAAAATCAAACTCCTTGTCTTTAGCTCTACAATATACCGATTTCTACCTCATAGAAGAATATCGATACACACCTACCAAAACCTACAAAAAATCATACCCCTATATGCAAAAACGTAAGTCATTCTGAAACCATCTGTAGTTAATGTGTAAGTACGCACCCTATCTCTACCTGAACCACTGTAAATCTCAGTGCTGTTTTAAGAACTTGAGGCAAGGACTGGATAGCCAGTTGTGAGAACATCTGGAGAAATACAAAATACGTGATTTCCTATGTCACTGTAAGGGTGTTTATCTTGTTGGTGCTTGTCCTTTCAGTGATCTACACTTCCAGAATGTGAAAATGCATGCTGCCTCGAGTGGCTGAAAATAATCTCGTGAGCCACCCAGGCATTTTTTCTGTCATGCCCCTGGGGCAGATCTGCAACAAAGGATGAGTAAAAGTAACACAACTTCTGGGTCTAGTTTCTTGAGTTGTTGTGACAAGCTTGTCCAGGTCTACTTATTTATTATAAAGTTACATTTGGACTGAGTTCCTCACCTTAAACCTTCATACTCATTCCTTCAAACAAGCGCACTCTCCTTAGAATTCATATGAGGAATAAAGCCTTCTTTCAGAGCATCACTTTGGGGACCAACAAATGAAAAAATTCATAGTTGAATAGTCCAGCAAAAGCCACAGCTGTTCCTTGGGCCAGGCAGAGCTCTCTCACTTCTGCATTGGCACCAGGATTGAGTGGGGAAAAATCAGGCTATTATAGAATTTTATAAAGGAGAAGTGGAGGGCTCTGACAAAGGACTCGATATTGGCTCAAGCCCTGTAAAAACCACATTTTGAAGACTCCTGGAGCGTCAATTTGTAGGCTCAAAAGCACAGGGACAACAAATAGTTGAGTAATTCCTTTGCTTTTCCTTATCTGTGATATCCAAGAAGAGGATTTCCCTTTATAATAATGCATGTTTCCTGATCTTGCAATCCAAATGGATATAATTAAAAGAAAACAAAGCTGTGGAGGACTACCACACCCATGACAGTATAAGCCATGTGTCTGTAAATACAATAAATCATCAGAACAAAGCCATCAAAGTAAGAATGAGAACTTTCTAGTTTTTCTCTTAATCTCTGCTTTCGCCATAAAAAGAAATGTCTTGCATGGACCATGCCAAGTTTCCTCACTTAACCACAATGACACCCCTCTTTGAGAGCAGATCTGATCTGAATACAGTCTGATGCTGTAAACTTTACATTCTGGAGGGATGGAGTTTGGGGCAAGATGAGAGGAGAACTGGTCAGACTGCTGCCAGCCCATGCAAGTCTCTCACTGGTGCCTTTGCAACAGAGGCAAAGGCCACAAGGCCTATCACTGTAAAGAGATTAGCTGAAAGGTGTCTTAGACAGACTTTGCTGACTGGTCCTGAACTTTAATGTAGTCAAAGCAGCATTTAGTGTTTCCAGTATTGGTATATTTTTGCTTCCCTTGCCCTCTTACTTCATCAGAACTTCTTTAGATCTATTTCCGCATCCTCCTCCTCTGCAGCTTTGTCCACTCTGTTACCTTCAGCTCTATCCTCATTCCTTGTCTGCTCTTTTATCTTCCCTCAAAGGTTATGAATTCTTATTATATTTAGGGAAGCTCAAAGCCTACAAAATATTGCCAGGTTTATTCATCATCTGATATTCCTGTGCATAGTCCCAGGAAAATCCACAGCATAAACCAAACAAAAATTCATTTCAGGGTCCCTGAAAACAAGGTACTTAGAAAACTCTTGAGTGTTGGTGGGGTTATTTTGCTTGGTTGGTTTTTTTAAGTTCTATATTTGCATGCGTAGGCTCTGCTACTACGCTGAGTAAAGCTGTTGTTTCTCTGCTGTAGCACTCAGACCATATGCATTCACTGAGGACTTCTCATAGCCCTGCTCATGACATTCCATACCGATCTCTCACGTTGCACGGGGATGCCTGCGCCCGTGCATTCTGCCGCAGCCGATGACAACTACGCTGCCTCCAGGCTTTGTGTGTTTTGCCGAGATGGAGGGACGAACTGGCAGGTATCTGTCCTCATGTTGCTCAGTAGAGAGCTGAAATTAGCAACGCCGGGACAGCTGTAATTCCGAGCCATCATTACAGGGATGTTTGAGCCTTGCTGATAGCAGGTGTATGACACCAAAGCTAAGCCACAATGGGATGGCTGTCACTCAGGAGCCCACAGTGACATCTACTGGAAAGACTGAGTCTGAAGTACCATTAGGAGACGTACTTGAAGCTCACAGAAGAGCCTTTTCTTCCTTTCAATATCAACGGCAAGGAAATTAATAATATGAGATCATCTACAATCCTGAAAGATGAGTGCCTGAGTGTAAGGCAGGCTACAGAGTACTGAACCTGGCTCACGCTGAAAAACAAATCCTGAACCCTTTGACATGCCCCTCTCCTACCCAATTGTTTTCTTCACGCTGCAGCCTTAACCACAAAGACCCCGAGCACTCTTGCAGTGTAGTCAGAGATAATGTGTACACAAGCTGGCATCTTCTTTTGATCGCTTCCTGGAGAGCGCGGCTCCTGATCGGAGTGGGAGAGTCGCCAGGTTTCTAACAGAGTGTTAAATCCTTCCAAGTTTTTCCCAATCACAGATTTTTTTTTTTTCCCCTTCTTCAAAGCAGTGTTAAAATCCTCCAAATATAAATTGACCAACTTGAGCATGCTCCTAGAGCATATCGACTGCATTTGGAAACTTGGAACTGCTTTTCAGTAGCAGCTGTAATAGGATTTTAACAATACTAATTCTATTCAGCAGTTCTACCTCCATGCCCTTTTTCCTAATTTTTTTGCTGCTCTTGTTGTTAACTGAAATGTCTTTCTTTAAAGCCGAAGTGCTTCACAGCATCAACAAGCAACCACTTTGGCACTGTGGGTCAAGCCTTTTCAGGCCACCTTTCTATACGCTGAGGTCAGAGCAGGCTCACAGGAGCGAGTTGCCTTGATCCTCCTGCTGTGAGAGCGTACAGTTCATTTTAGGATACGAAAGAGTGACCAGCCCCAGTGTGGACACTGTAAGAGGAGTAGGGATTTTTTTTTTTTTCTTGAACAGCAGCATCTAAGAGAAAAGAGAAACTGGCAGTCAGTAATAGAATCCTGGAAGCAGAACAGAAGAGTCCACAGCTCACCTTGTGGGTTTGAGTAGCCATGACACTGGGCATCTTGAAGCTTCCAGGAGGTGGCAGCAGGAGAGAGAGAGGGAAGGAAGCTGCAGGACAAACAGGCCTCACTGATGCTGGAAGGGGAAGAAAGGTCTTTGACAATTCCTTGTGAGAAAAGCAGTAACAGGTCTTACATACCTTTCAGTATTAAAAACCTGCAGAACTACAATGCCTTCTCTCCCTTAAAACTGAATGTGAAATAGGAAAGGTAGCACAAGTTCATTAATGAATTTTTGAAATCCAGATTACTTACTTTATTTTTTAATTTTAGGTACCCAGTTACAAAGCCTTGACCCACCTACTGCCATGATCATAAATTTGTTCTTTATCTGGGCACACAAAACCTATCATTACATGCGTGCCATTACCTAAGGTACCCTCAGCTCTAAAAATGTGTGCCCAATCCATCCCCACCTTGCAAGGTAAGACAGCTCCCGTAAGGAAAAGTAGTGTCAGGTTGGAGCTGGGAACCTGCCAGGCCTATCCAGCAGGAAGGACACAGAAAATGGGTGGCATGGAAAGCCTAACACAGCATGTGACAGGCAGTACTCTGCGCTGTGAGGACTTTCCTGAAGTCAGGCGTGCATGTAGCTCAGTTGCTTAGACGACCCACATCAATTTGCCTAGCCTATCTGAAAAGCTAAGAAAAGACAAAAAGATGGAAAAACACCCCAGAATTATCAGTAGCCTACTGGTTACATCCTTCACCCAGCATGTGAGAGGTCGTATTTCAAATCACAGTTATCCAGGACAAGGACAATTGAACTTATAAAGGGCTTTATGGTATCTCAGAAGCCTGGAGACTTAACTACGTGAAGGGCTAACCAGAAAAACCCGTCAGGAGGGAGATGTCACCAGCATGTAAGACATCGTTTGTGCATAGCTGAGTGGCAGCTCAGAACATGAGTTACTAAAGGTGGCCTGTGATGGTCAAAGGGACAAAAAGTGGTTTAGATCATAAATTCAAAGAAGGCTTAAAAACGCAATTTGGTTATCCCACGCTTGAGTACTGTAGATTCACAAGTGAACAGACACATTACACTGCTGTTCAGTTAAAAGGCAGAAGTAGGGAGGGGGGAAAAAAAGAAAAACCACACAAAACAAACCAAACCACCCCAAAACAAACCCAGACAGGACAGCTATCTAGATCTTGACATAAACAGACTTGGACCAGGTTTTCTGCTTCAGTTTCAACAAAGAGGTGTCTCACCCATGGAGGATTAGGCCAAAGTTTTCAGGCTGTATGAAATTCTAACAAATTCCTACTAATTTAAAAAGGGGGAGTAAGAGCCTTTATTAAATTCTAAATCTGCTCCTAATTCCTCAGTCTGTTCTGCAACTTCCAATTATTAAAACCTACATATTTTGAGGATAAAAATTGAATGTTTTGACTTTGATGAGACTATTCATGGATTTGAACACGTGTTTAAGGGCTTTTCTGGCTGCAGGCCTAACCACAGATCCCTTATTCTTTAGTGTTATTGGAAAAGAAAACAAGCACTAATACCAGTTTTCATTTTTCTCTAAGAAATTCTAATATTTGGCTTTTAGCAGGTGTTTCCCTGGGTTTCTCAGGAAATATTAAAACTTGATGAACCTGCAAACATGCAGGGGTTTTTTTGGACTGGAATTTAAACCTGATTTGTAGTAATACAGAGGAAAACCATGGGATTTTTTTTTGGCAGGATTGGTCAGACTAGATATTTTATGTTTATGGGAGATCTGGGGAGGAGTTTTACATATCTTGGAAAAAAAGCGTCTGAAATACAACTCCCATAGCATACTGCAGCAACACAGGAAGATTTAGTTTAATTTTGAAGTGATCCAAAACAAACCCTTCTGAATTAACAAAGCAAATGGAGCTATTTCTATTCAAGTCATCTAATAAAAATTAAATATTTGTTTTGCTGATCCTGGTTTTCTAGGTTTGGGGTTTCTTAGTGGTTTGGGTGGATTTTGGGGTTTTTTTTCCAAAATAAAGAAAAATACTTTTTAAATTATAAAAATTAATTGGTCATATTTTTCATTGGAAATTAAGTTACACATAAAATTCACCAGATATCTCTGACAGACCATCATCAGCTTATTTATATGGGTTTCACTGCTATAATACACCTCAGCTGCTAAACACTCGTACTAGATTAAAACATTTTAAAGGCATGATAACATTTCTATACATTTCGTCCATGTCTGAGTTGGTGAGTACATAGATGGTGCTGAACAGAATTCTCATTTGGTTCAAATCTTGGAACCTTAGTTCAAAGTTCCTAATTAGTTCAAAACTTTAAGTCCCTAATAAAATAGTCTGACATACAGAATATGTCTCATTTTCTAATTCTTCTTTTCAATTTCATTCTTGAAATGAATGGTATTTGGTACAGGTATTTGATTTATTTTCCAGAACGTACATGATCTGATTGTGAACATTCTCTTGAATTATTTTAAAAAGATTCCACATGAATAAGAAGCGATATTGTTCAGTAAAAAAAAAAAAAACCTGTCATGCCTTAATTTTGTATGATCAACCTATTCAACATATTGAAAATAATGGTCTGATTTTCAATAACATTTTTAAAATTCTATATATTGCATGAATTATTTTACACATCTGTAAACAACAATTAAAATCTAAGGGCTTTTGTTTTCTTCAAGCCCAAATGACCAGGATACAAATACTTCTTCAAGACAACGTAGTCATTTCATTGACAACCTCTGTTAACATTGTGGGAAGGACCATTTTTAAATGGCAAACCCTCAGCCCCTGACTCAGAGGATATCACCCAATCTCGAAAGAGGAAAATTATGAAATAATATGGAAAATGAGCAAACTATTACAGAAATACAAATTGTTTATTATTAAGAAAAGGGAGGAAAAGGCATCTCTATGACAAAGCACTATTCTGTAAAAATATTAAACAGTCATTTTGTCCAGCTGACAGCTCTAACACTTCAAGAGCTTCAAAAATTTCTCAACCAAAAACATAGTAGTGCCAAAAATGCATCAAATGAGCTTTTAAGAAGTCATGCCATCTGCTACATTAACACTGCATTTTTTGCTCACTGGCTTTAGCTCCAACAGTTTATGATATGGGTGAATTATTTTTCACCCTTTCCACCAGCCCTACAGCACAAACTTACCCTGTTATCTTGTCCACCCAGTAAGACTGACAAGATGTAAGGGACATTCTCTAATTAGACTGCAACATTACGAGCTCATCTGGAAACTACTTGGCAATATTTCACACAGGAGAAGGTAATTATTCCTCTTTTAATCATTTCCAGCTGTTGGAGTGCTGTTGTCATTCCTCTGCCATCCTTCAGACCAGTTCAAGCATTCTCCTAGGACCCCATGGCCCTGTCCCCTTACAAGCATGTACACAAGTAGCACCAGGAGGTGCCTCCTCCCTCTTTAACATATACACAGGCTCAAATACCCATTCTAATTTCAAACTATTAGGTAATCAGACCCCTCTATAGAATAAGTGCCTCAGGACATAGCAGGAATTAATTTGATGCCAGGCTGGTGGCAATTCCCTTCCTGATGCCAGTCAAAAAAGCACCTTCTTCTTGGCCAGGCCTGAATATTTCATCAAACCTTGGTTATTCAGTGCTAACTGGCAAGTAATTATCCATCTTCTCTGCTCCTGCCCACCTGCAACCAGCTGCTAGCTCTCCATGACAGCCCACAGAAGCACAGGCCATTACAGCAGAGCATTTTACTCAGCTAGCATACGTCACCTGGAGCTTGGCATTGGGTCCCTCTGTGACCTGATAAATATTCATGCTCTCACAAAATTTCAGACTTTTCTCACATGAATATATGATTATTATGTTTTCTGCCAAAAAGTCAAGGAAAGGCATCATCCATTCTGCCTGCCTGCATGGGTGGGACAAGCCCAGCAAATGCCTTCTGCTTTTACTGGTGGTCGAGTGACCGGTATGTCCCTCACCTCCAAGGACCCAAATAAGAGAATATTGGCCATCTCCCAGGATCAATTTGATGTAGCAGTGATGCTTTCAAGCCTCATAATTATGGAGCCACTACAGAGACCCAGGTAATGTTGATCTGCTGCAAAAGTTGATGAATGACAAAGGTGTATGAGTAGGCAATGATTCTGTTTTACCAATCACACACCTGACCTGCAGGAATAACGCAAACCAAAATCAAATCCAGCCTTAACGCATTAACGCCCTTTTTTGCTAAACCACTGACAACATGGGAACCTTACTGCCTCGTAGGGCTAAGTCTCGCTGTTTAATGCAATCATGACCACATACAAACCAGTCCATTAGCTGTTTAATTACCAGTAGAAGAGGCATAACAAATTAAATGCCAGGCACTAACTACCCCCAGCAACTCAGTGTCTGGTTGTTCACGTTGTGCCACACTGATACTCTTAGCCCAGAAATTCATTCTTTCATTTATAAACTGCTCTCTCAAGTAATTACTTTGGCAAAGCGCAGAGGAATCGATAAATCATGGTGAACAGAGTGGCAGGCACCCCTGTTCCTGAAGCTGGTTATTTGATCATCCCAATCCTTTTCTGAATGTTGCTGATTTTAATCTGCATTTTATGGGGTAACAGGCTGTTCCTCCATCTCTGCCAGGGGCATAGGGAAGCAGGTTTGAGGTAAATTTATGAAGGAACAATAATCCTTGAATAAATTGCAATTTCATCAACCTCAACCAGCAAATTCTCATTCTGTTTAGCACGTGTCTGAAGTGCCCTGGTGGCATAGAAGCGGCGGAGGCACAACCTGCTGCTGCCACGTGTGCGGACAGATGACTTCAGTTTGTAAGGCACAACACAAAAAGTACAAGCCATACCTTAAATCATACAGAGAGCTGTTCCAAAGCCTCCCTCTGCTTAGTTGTTTATTTTCTGTCCCCCCTAGAAGGCACTCATCCCCCCTAGAGCCTCTCTACATTTTTTTTCCATAGATTTCTGTGACTTCTAACTGAAGTTACTGAAGCCTACGGAAGGAACTAACTTATTGCTGAAGCCTATGGAAGGAACTAAACATAGTCCAGCTATACTATTCCAGAAGACGTTCAAAATCAACCACTTATAAAGCAGTTTATAGAATGCTAGCTGTGGCAGACTCAGCAATAAATATTACTGTCAACATCCTTCAATTTTTCTCCCTCAGGCACATCAACTCTGTGTCCTGAAGTGGTTTCTGATTCAAATAGGATCTACAAACCATAAAGAGTTGTGCTAACATACTGTAGTCGAAACACATATAAAGCTTCACAGTGATCAAAGACAATACCAAAACTTGCAAAAGATATTCTTTAAAACATTGATTCTGACACTCAAATCCTTTACATCACATCCTTCTTTTTCAAGCGTAAATTGTAAGAACAACATTTTAACGGGTGTCCTATGTTTGTAGTACAGTTTGTGTATTACATTCACTTCCTCACTTACTCCTGCAGGCTTTTCTCTCATGCAGCTTCTTCGCCTCTGGAACTCAGTGTTACAGAGAAAACTTCAATATGAAGAATATTCTCCAAAACTGCAGCCAGTTAATGCTGTGTTTCTGTCTTTTGACAAAAACAACAAAGTCTCTTCAACATTCGTAGGAAGTAAATGTACCAGAAACATTTATAAGGCTTTCCAGAAGAAACAAAATAACCAAAAAACCTGTGAAGGTTAAAAATTTAAACCCCTGGCATGCAATAAGAACATTTTCCATCAAAACAGTACATTTATACGATTTTCACGTATATGTTATCACCAATTCATATGGCACAGTACCAGTTATACTGAGACTGACTGTTACTTTCACAGCTTAATGAGACCAAGCTTTTCCTTCTAGATTTTAAAGATAGAAGGGCCCAATTAAAATGGTCTAGCTGAGCTGCAAAACCCCAACAGCCATGGAGAGTCATCCAGTCATTTCCGTGTCCGGTCAAAATAATTTACAGATGGACTAGCACAAGTAGCAGTCAGAAAGTATCCAGTTCCATTTAGAGATTCTCCTAGGGAGCAATGTATCCTTCTCTGCTTTTTGTTTTTCTCATCTAGCTGATCTTTGTATGCCTTTGTTTCAGAAAGAAATTTCCAGAGTCAGGTATCTTTCCCTCACACAGGAGATTTTTTTGACATCAGTTGTTACTTTTTAACTTTCTCTCCAGCATATTAATATTTATACAATGTATTTATAAATTAAAGAAGAAAATCTCAAAAATATGCTGCTTAGTCATTGGGGAGGAATAGCATGACTCATAAAGACTTAGATGGTAAGAAAGTTAATACGAATCGTGCACTGTACCAAATGTTCCTTATCCAGGATCTAACAATCCCTGAAATTCTGCTTTCTGTGAAGAACAAAATGGCTCAATGTGCCTCATGTAGCTTGGGTTAAAAGGCTGTTTTAGTCATGGTGATTTGGTTAGTTTCCAGGATCTTATATACAGGGCACACTGATGAGCATCAAAGACACCTTTTCATCCATTTTCCGGGCAATTTTCGATGGCCCATCATCCTGGGCACCTGTGAGTCACAGTGGAGGCTGCTCACCGAGTGATGATGCACAAGAGATTCCCACACAGCTATCATCATGTCAGGAAAAGGTTTGATTTCACTCAACATACATTTTGAATAAATGTTTTTCTGCATTTTCAAACTTTTCAAAGTAGTTAATTCCAGCGCTAGTATTATAAAACCATCCTTTTGTCAAGCATTATTTATCCCTGCACAGCTCATTCACACTTTCCCCTAGTGATTTCATTTTGGACAAACGACAGGTCCAATTCCTCCTGCTGCTCGGGCGATGCTATAGTGAAAGCAGACTCCCCTTTAGGGTCTGTAGGTCGCAGACAGTCTAAGAAGGGTTCATAGACTATTGCGTGCTCGTACCACCAAATAAAAAGGCAGCCAAGGAGTAAATCTGAGTACCGGGGCTTTGACTATTTGCATTGCTTCATTATTAGTTCAGTTTTAGATCTGTTTTAAAAGGGACCAAAGAGCTCTGCTATCCAGGGAGAAAGCTCTAAGCAGTGTTAGCATAAGCCAGTCAACACCACTCAGCCTTAAAGGCAAAAACTGTTGTCTGGTATTCTTTTATTTAGCAGAAACTAGTCTTTCATTTAGCCATAACTATATAAGGACATTCCTGGGTGAGACAGAAGTGCCCAACACCAGTCCTTCATTTTGCCTCAGTCAAGACTGAAGTTGAACCCAGAAAGGAAACTTTACGAGGTGCGTACAAGAACAAAACCTACCAGTTTTGTTCATTTGTGCTACATGGTGAGAGAGAACTGTGAAACATGTTTGAGAAAGCACCAGCGCTGCTTGCAAGGTCGCCATGATCAGGGAAAAGCCTGGGGGTGGGGAGGGAGTGTTTGGATGCAGGTGAAGAAAATAAAGACTCTGATTGAGTGGGAGGTTGGTGGATTGGTTGGTTGGTTGGTTGGTTTTGGGGGAGGGGGTAGAGGGGACATATAACACTTCAAAATCTGACCTGGTTTCTCACAGTTTAAAAGATAAAACAGAAGATGAATTACATATCCAGATATTAGCTGCTTTTCATCTATAAGCCTGAAAGGCAAAAATCACAAAGTTTGTTCATCACTTTAAATTAGCTCCAAGTAGTAAATTAGCTCAATGTAATTCTTAGTCTCCCTCCCCCCTCACTTTATTTCTTTCTCCCATCTTAAGCACTGTGCTAAAAAATAAAAGTAACAAAATAGACCAAATTACCGTAAATGTACAATTCCCAACAGCAAGAGACTTCTCATTCATATCACTAATTCAATTCTTTCATACTAACTACTTGCCAATTCTAGAGCTAATTT
Source organism: Eurypyga helias (assembly GCF_000690775.1). Lineage (NCBI taxonomy): Eukaryota > Metazoa > Chordata > Aves > Eurypygiformes > Eurypygidae > Eurypyga > Eurypyga helias. The sequence goes on from NW_010258385.1 coordinate 16,949, forward strand.
AAAACCCAGTGTTTTGTCTGAATTTTCATATTTAACAGCAATATTCAGTAGAAGACCCTTTATTCTTTTTTTTTTTTTTTAACTGAAAGACTCTGCAGCAGCTGTTGGAAGATCTGTGGTGTCTAAGATCAGTTTCCATGGATATAAATAATTAGCTATATGTTCTTCTCCACCAGCACAGCTTCTTGGCCCAGTAGGATTAATTCCCTGCTGCCAACGAACATCACATACAGAAGTATGCCTTGCACTCATTTTAAGGGAAACTTGGACAGAAAGGTTCATTTTACTATCCTATGCCACAGTTTTAAAATCCTATCTGCTCTTCCTGTTCCTGTTTATTGCAAAGCCCTAACTTTTGCCATATCTTCCATCTATCCTTGTATTTTTACTGACGTTCACAGCTGCAGTTCAAGTTACATAGTTTATCATATCCATTCATAATTCAAGTCAGCAATATCACTAGTGCATAAAACTTAATTTCACTGGTTATCTACAACAAATGCTAAGTGAAATGAAAAAGGTACATCCATAAATCATTCCTAGAAGCCTCTATCCAGTCTTTCACATCCCTGCACGGACTATTACCCATTACTGGTCTTCCATGTGAGTGGCGATTAAGCCACAACACGTAGTCCAAGGGCGATCAAAAGAGGCTTCAGGGCCTTGGGACAATTGGTAAGGGAATCTGGAGCACAGGTTATTTTTAACTCTCTCCTTCCAGTTGCAGACAGCAACACTGGAAGAAACAAACAGGCCCAGTCTATTAATACGTGGTTCCGTGGCTGGTGTTGCTGCCACGGTTTTGGGTTTTTGAATAATGAGAGAGCCTACATGGCACCAGGCTTGCTGGTAGCAGGTGGGATTTGCCGTTCTCAAATGAGGAAGAGGGTCTTTGCGCACAAGTTAGTGGGGCTTATAGACAGAGCTTTAAACTAGACTTGCAGGGTGATGGGGGATAATACTATACTTGCCCGTGACAAGCTGTGGGATGAAATGCCAAGGTTAGAGGGATGGGGTGCTAGCAAGGGCCCTCATCCTATTCTTCTGACACGTGCTGGCTACACTGCAGCACTTCTGAAGTCTTACGGAGATGAGCCAGGGTGTCCTGAGGTAATAGGAGCCAACAGGGAAACACCAGTGAAATACTTCAAAGGAATTAAGACATGTTCTTCTAAGAAGGTGACATGACCAACGGCCTAGCTGAAGTGTCCCTACACTAATGCATGCTTTTTAATAGGGCCTGTAGCGGTAAGGACAAGGGGCAATGGTTTTAAACTAGATGAGGGCAGATTGAGACTGGGTGTAATGAAGAAATTTTTTACAATGAGGGTGGTGAAACACTGGAACAGGTTGCCCAGAGAGGTGGCAGATGCCACATCCCTCGAAATGTTCAAGGTCAGGCTGGACGGGGCTCTGAGTAACCTGATCTAGTTGAAGATGTCTCTGCTCACTGCAGGGGGGTTGGACTAGATGGCCTTTAAAGGTCCCTTCCAACCCAAACCATTCTATGATTCTATTTCCAACTATATCACTTGGGGATGAAAAGTAACACTTCTTAGCTTCAAACAAACTAAAGTAGTTCAGCTAGTGATGAAACATTGTTCTAATCCTACATAGTTAGCAAAAGAGAGTGAAACAGACTGAAAAGACTGATGTCAAAATTACTTTTCACATAGATTAAAATAGAAAGATTAGAAGAATATATAGTTTTCTAAAATCATCAATTTAAAAGAGAGGACTCTGATGAAAATCTTCATATCCTGCCTGTGGATGAGAAGGAAAACGAGTAGCAGACAATTAATTGGATGCCTCTAATATCATTAGAAAAGGGGGAAACTTCAAAAATTCTGTCCAACTGCAATCTTTGTACTTTTCTTTCTTTCCTTTTATACAAAAGTCAAGGAGGAGTTATAAATCTGGTTCCAATAATGACAAAACAAAATATAGAGAAGGAGGACATCGTACTCTAGAAAGAGACACATGCAAAACCAGGACATGAAGAATAAAATGAGAATAGGAGAATGTTAATTGTCATAAGATACAGTATTTACGCTCATAAGCACCAATTAGATACTGAATGCTAAACTGGTAGTCATAGATAGGATTTTAACTCTTTTGTCCTTCAATTATGTTATAAGGTGCTGAGAGGAACAATTTTCCAGGAAATTTCAGTACTGAACATACTGCTCAATACGAAGACGTGTGTGGGAAGATGCATTTGGAGATTCAGGATACAAGGCAAATGGCTTCTAGTCAACATGAACATCAACTCAATTAAATTATTACTCAGTAGACAAATCCACTGATGACCTGCTTTCTGAACTCTGCTATCAGCTATAAATCTGTCGACTGCAGAAAGGGAACAAAGGTTCTTGAATAACAAAAGCTCCTCAGGGGTGTTTTCATGCCAGGCATGGCTCTTATTAGTACAAAAAATATGTCTGGGCAATTAGATAAAGAAAAATCTTGAGTTGCCTTAGAAATCAGTAATTGCTGGTCAAGAACTGAATTCTATCTCTTTCCTGACAAGGAAAGCAAACAATATATTTATCATTTTATTATACCGTAACATTTCATCGATGTACCTAACACAGTAAGGTTTTTGAAGGGGGAGGAGAAGGAAGATTTTAAATATGATATGAATTTGTATTGAAATCCCTGGCCCTACTGAAGGTAGTTTTGCTACTAAGTTCAAGCAGGACAAGATTTCACAAGTATTTTATGTGAAATAATCATAGTTAAATTTCACCTGCAGCTACTTATGGGTAGAATTCAGAGACCAACTGAAAGACACTTTCTGGCTTTTGAGGATTTTTGGATGAGAATCTGAATAGCATCTTGTTGTAGCCTTTTTTAAGAAAACAATACCAAAACCAGAAACACAAAAACACCACAACCAAACCCAAACAAACAAAACAAAAATGAGATAGCCTACATGGCAACCAAACCCAAAACCAACCAAACAAAAAAAAACCACAAAGAAGAAGAATGTAAGTCAGCAGTAACTAAATTTCCAGAAATCACAGGCCACTTATTTTATAAAGCAGTGTCCTTAGTTTGCCAGTCAGTCTCTACATCCCACACCTGGTTTCATTCACTCCCAGAAGCCAATCGGAAGAAGGAAGTCTGGATTATCTGAAGACAATACGAGACCATAGGGAATGGGAATGCTCAAGTCAAAAGAGACTCAGGCAAGTGCTTCCCTGTATACACACTTGAAGTTTTTTCTTATTGACGTTGTGGTGCTTGGAAATGGGAGCAATGTATTATGTATGAGGATGGGCCTATGCAGATTAAAATTAATCTGGATTTTCATTAAATTAGTAGCCCTGATAAGGTCAACCAACTAAGAAAGGATGATATCTTTCAAATTAAATATCTGGAATTCACCTCAGTTGAAGTTTCCTGTATGGTGAAGGTCATCACACTGATTAAGGGGATAGCTAGTTCACTTTGGAATTAAACCCCCCTGCAATTATGAGGCTTTAAACATAGAAAACAAAAGACGTTTGAGAAGGCTGAGAGCAGTCCACACTGGATCTGACAACGATGCTGGCGCTTAGCACAGTAACGTAACTTTTGCAGGGGCCAAGGAAAGTGGTAGACCTAAAATCCTGTCAATGACTACTGCGGTGTCTGTAGAGGATCTACCAGGTGTAACATCATCACAAGGCAACAATGTAAGACATACACATGCATATGCCTGAATCCCTTGCTTTTTAAGCTTAAAGATGCACACTGCACGGTAAAAAGAAATTCAAAATGGAAATGGAGGGAAAAAGTAAAGTTGCTCCTTAGAGCTACAGGACTATGCACAGAGGATCATCAACTGTTTGGGAAACCAAGGTCAGAGCATTTCTAAAGAGACATAGATTGGGATTGTCCTAAAAAAACATCAGCGTTAAGTGCACAAGCACTGAAGGAAAATACAGCATAACATTTGTGATCTAAATTACAGCTAATCACTTAAACTACATTCTTTTGATCTCCCATTGACCATTATCCAATAAGATTTTAATGCAAGTTGACATAGGTAAATAGCTGTAACTAAATATCTGCTCACCTGATGGAGGAACAGGCTGATTCCATCAGCCAGATTCAGGCATCACAGTAACATTAAACAGCACACACAGATTAACCCCATGTTTATCAGCTTCAGCTTTCCTGAATACTTGGATGTGACCCATAATTTCTATTCACTTCAACCACTCTTCCCTGATGATTTCTTTTTTTTTTTTTGTAGAATCAGCCCAGTATTTTCAAGTGCAAGTAAGAAGAAAGTGTTTGTAGCTCCTGCTCAGAGGAGAAAAAAAACATGAGACAGAGAATGAATTGCATATAATAAATTATTCCACGAAAGTCATGTAATCCTCTGAATTATGCTCATATATTTTCTGTTTTTCATTTTATATGGACATTGACCAGGGAAGCTACAGCAACATTTTCACACTGTCTGCAATTTACATGCTGTCAGTTTTGCTGCTGACTTTGAAACGGGAAGTAGAATAAAACTGACATCTATGGTACGCAGATCATGGTGCGCTGGGCAGCCCACAAAAGAATTGCTTATCAGAGTCTCTAAAGCTGTAAAAATATGTTAATTTGTTCCTGGGACTGTGCATACTGAAAATACTAACAGTGCTAGTGCCACCTCAGAGGAAAACAGAGATTTTGAAGTTAGATCATGAGATAAAATTCTCCTTTCCTAACACGACAAGCAAAAACATTAATTTTGGAAATAATTTATAAGTTGTGGGAAGCAATATTGCTTTATTGTGATTTATAAAAGACAAAAAACCCTCAGTAAAATAGAAAAAGAAAAAAAAATTGTTTCTCTCTTGTGCTTCTCGGAGCTGAGCCTGCTATATTATATGCCTGTGCAGTAGGAATAAGACTGTTTTGTTTTGGGGTTGTTAAATAAGAGTGCTTGAATTCTCTTTTGAAACTGGGACAGTAGTTGTGCCAACTTCGCTGCCAAAGGATTGATGAATTTCTCATTGACACAAATGGCCTGAGTAAGCTAAGGGTGGTT
>NW_010258385.1:22011-35431 GCF_000690775.1 Eurypyga helias
GCTGACAAGTAGATTTTGAACCCAAAATTTTATCGAGTCTTACCTGGTTTTGGAACAATTCCGGAATTAAACCTGATAGGATGTATTGTGCATCCTAAAACAAAACCCAAAAATGAAATAGCATTATAAAGAAATCCGAATGTTAAGGCATCAGCAACAGAGAGCAAGGCTGATTATTTGTACCTTACATCTGAGGGGATAAAAGGCCAGATACGTTAAGACCGAAGACAGCTGAAACGATACTGCCCAAATGTAATACACAGCAATTCTCTGTCTGGATAGGAAAATAATGAGAAGAAGGGAAAAAAATATACTGAAAACCTGGCAATAAGTAGTATTTTCAATTCCCCAGTGCCAGTAAGTGACAGAACTGCAAATAAGATGCTCGGGCACCCTAACTCACATGCTAATGCCCAATACTGTCAACTTAGCAAGCTTGCAGAAGTATTCTTATCCACTAATACTGCTAGTTACTGAATAACATTTCAACCCAAACCAATGCATGTAGCTACATGCTATTTCTACATTTAGGAAGCAAATCTATCAAGAGATAAATAGGAGTCATGGATAAACCATCTCCAGTAAATTGTGCAGCATATTAGGCATCCTATGTTGGAATGGCAGTCCTCTCCCTGCCTGCAGCCAGTGAGCATAAAACACAAACCACCAGAGCCATGGCACTTCCATGTAAAACACAGGAAAGTGGGCACCTCACGTAAAGCACTTAGAACAGGACGGGTGCAGTGTTTGACACATATGGATCATTACAACGCGGATTTCCATCCTCCACAGTCTGGGGAACAAGGAGGGGATAAACGCTGCATTAATGCAAGGTCTCCAGAAAGCTAAAGGATTAGTAGGTGGGCATTTTCGTTGAAAGCTGTGTTCAACGCAAGCCTGTTCTGGCCTTGCCTCTCACATGACTTTATTTAGATAACAACGTTTTAGTTTTAAACTCCATTGAATACTGTGTCTATTTTGGGTACTGAAGATGTATAATTACATATATTTATACACTATTGTATTTAAATAGCTGTGGCAAAAAGATCAGCAATCTGAAATAATTTGATTCATGCGACATAACCTGGATTTTGTGTTTCAGATACCAAATATTCAAAAGAATACTCGCAACCAGTATTTCATAGCCACCCCAGAGAATAAATATGTTTAGGTAAAATATATTTTACTACATTCTCCAAGTTGACAGGAGCAGTAAAATGATACTATAACTGACTGAACATCCATATATGGGATTAGAATCAAGATTTTTATGACAGAGAAGACAGGGCAAGAGCAAATTAATAAATAGTTAATTATTGCATTTAGCCTTGTGAGTTATTCACATAATTTATCTTTCAATCTTGAGGTTGTCTACGTATACAGCATTATAGATTTTCAGATGTATTATTATTAAATTTGCTAATAAAACAGTTTTTACTGGGCACCAAAATAAGCTTAGATGAATTTTCATTGAGCAAGCTGTGAAAATATACCCAGTGTGTATCTGACTTCTATAATACACAATTTTTCCATAATTCTGATTTTGATTTGCATGCTCAGCAGATACATCATAAAAATCAACATAAATTATGACTCAAACACGAGCTTAATGTCTAGTGTTCACTTCCAAGAAAACATACGGGATTTTAAAGAAAGAACTCAGCCAAAATCTACCAATCTACCTCAGCCAAATGCCCGACACAATAACCAGAATAACACACACACTACTCATTTTTGCTGAGCTTGCACAGGAGCATCTTTCAAGCTATTTGACAGCATGATGTGACTCATGCAGGTATCATTTAAATATTTACAATATGATTACTTAGGTAATGTTTCAATCATCTTTATAAGTGATCTCTGGAGGAGTCAAACTTGGAAAAACATGGAAATTACTTCAGCACTATGTGTCCACACTTGCAGAAATACCAAATTTAATGTGCAGCATGAATCATTTTTAGCCCTACTAAGAGCTTGAAGTAGAAAGAAGCTGTCTAGGATTTTTAATCAAAGCGCTTTTTTTCTTTTTTTTTTCTTTTTTTTAAATGAAAAATCAGACTGCTTCAGCATAAACATGTGCAGCCTGTTAAAATAATAATGGCGTTAGCAGGACTCAAGTAGTCAAACCTATCTCCCAAGGTACCTGCGCAACGTTCACATTTGTGCAGGAAAATTATCTTTCCTATAGCTAATTGTTTGACTAGCTTCAGCGTGTCAGATAAACAGTTTCCAACCATGTACTTAGGTTTAGCTGCTTGGATAAGGTGGTGTAAAAAGCCTCCAATTTCCAGTGTAATATAATCACCTGTCTAGCTCAGGAGATGCTGCAGGAAAGCGTGCAAAGTAATAGAACATAAAAAGCAACAGTTTCAACCAGCCAACTTCAGAGGGGCCAGTTCTGATGTGATTTATACCGGTTTGAGTCAGAATCTCATTATATCTACATAATAATCTATCCTCCTGACAAGAACGCCGGGTGCCCTCGCAGGCCCAGGCGGCTCCGCAATTGCTGCAGCCCTGCAGAGAAGTGTTGCCTGAGCTCTGCTGACTCACCGGGCCTTGATTTACCTCAGCCTGCAGTTCCAGACACCGCGTGTCTGGGAGAGCTGGAATTGGGCTGTCAGGTGGGGAACGCCACCAATTCATGGATTACCCAGACGTTAACTAAAACTGCACCACCACCCTCCGTCTCCTCCAAGGCTCTGCTCGGGCGCCGCGACGCTGCGTTCCAGCCTGACGCAGGCCGGGAGCATGGAGGTTCGGAAGAAGCGGCTCACCTTCCAAACCAACACACCGCTTCCATTCGCACGTTAATTACTGTTTACATTTGCCTCCAGCCTGCATATGTATTTTAAATGATCCACAGAAAGTGTGCCCTTATAATTAAGAGTAATCTTCAATTACTTCCAGCCAGTGTGTAGTCTCGCCTGCCAATTAATTACAGAGTTCATGAGAAGCGTTTACAAATTAGGCAATTGGAAGGCTAAATACAGCAGAGGAGTCATCCTGATGAGGTAGGAAATAAAAATGCCCTAAAGTAATTTATGGCTGTGTTCTCATGTCCACGACCAAAGACTGAAGGGAACATACTAAAACTCCACTGGCATTTTTCCAGGGTGCCAAAATGATGTTTTATACATAATAGGTCTCCGCATCTCATGAGATTTATAGCGCATTCTGAAATATGAGGCTCTTAATGGCAACGATAGATCAGTCCTTGTTTTACAAGTTACAAATGCTTTTTAAGAGCCTTTTTCCTAACAGTCTTTTGACTTCATAACAGCTGTAATTAATGTTGACAGGAGCTGTGCTCCCTAATTTTTCATGCTTTGTGGCAAGAAAGAAGTACCATTAGTGATTTAAAAGTTAGAGAAAAAGGGGAACTTATTGTAGGAAAGTTCCTGGGTCATTAATTTCAGTCACCTACAAATACATTTTATAATTGTTTGACGAACTTCTCATGTTCCTTCTTCAGACTGACCCTAACAGTCTGACTGGAATTGCTAGGACTGTTCTGATTTCTAACCTTAAATATATTCATACCAGTTTATACCCACTTGCTTTTGTGCCAACATTGCACCCTCAGTTAATGAGGTAGAATTTTTTTTCATAAACAACATAATTATATTGTTGAATTCAGTGTCACAGGATGCTGGAAGTATAAAGGGTGAAATGAGAAAGCTTGGATTTACATAAGAAATATATAAGTTCAAAAACTGATCAGATAAATTGATGGAAGTCCATCAAGGGCTATCAAAAATGCACATATAACCTTCCTGAAGTTTCTGCACTTCAGAGTGAGAATGTAAAGTAGGAAAAATACAACTCTACACTTTCCAGTTCCTGTATTATTGCCACAAGCATGCAATACTAGCTACTAGTGAAGAAAAGGCATTGGGATAGAAAATAACTCCTCGATTGTCCCTGAACAATATTTTCGATGTGAATGTAAATCAAACAAAAGCCCTCACACTAGCCAAAGATTCTTTTCCAATTAATTTTTTTTCTTCAGTTTATCTAAATTGAAGAAAAGAAGCCCCCTTCACTCTAAGTACTGAAATATACTGGGGGTCTTCAGTGCAGTCATCGCTAGAACCTGTGATGGACTATCATTTTCTTTTATGAGAAAATTAAGGATAGAAGTGTTTAAATACTTTTTCTCTTTTCTTACAAGGAATTCTTGAAAAAGCCTCTAGATATTAAATAAGAACAGCCAAAAATAGGTCCATGATACAACTGTTCGTAAGTGATGCCTTAAATAGCAATATTTTGATTAGCCTTGGCCATGTGAAAGAAGTTTTCCTTTGAATTAATTGACTTTTCAATTACTATACAGAACACTGAATATGACTTGACAGCACTTGATGTGACACTAACAATAAGACCAATTTTTGCTTCTGATCCATGCACTCTAAATGTATTGCCATGGAAACATTTATCCCTTTACCCCTTTTATGCTGACTTTCATTCCCTTGAACATGTCCAGATATATAAGGCTGTTGGCCTGTATATTTTAATAGTTGCTGAGGGAGAGACTGGGGGGGCATAGGAAGAGAGGCAGGATGCTTACATTGCCTGGAGCAATATGTTTATGAAAATCCCCTCACAGCCAACTACGTCTCTTCTTGAATGAAGTAGACTTTCAGTGTTGCCCCTAAACTGTGATCAACCATAGATTTTTGACAAATATCAAAACACATTACCATATAGAGTTAGCAGGCAGGCAGAAAACCCTGCCAGAAAATTACATCTCCTGGCAGATACACTACAGCAATGTCTTCTTTATAATTCAATGGGTATTTATTCAGGCAACAGGTGCAAAGGCAGTCTCTGAAAAACTGATTCTAGCTCAAATCTCCAAAAAGCAGTACATGCTTCTCCAGGGACCAAGGTAAGCGAATGATTAGGCTACAGCAGGATTAAGGTGTAAAGGCTGTTTTCTCCTCTCAATGAATATGTTTTATTATCTACAAATAATAGGATTTTGTTTGTTGGGTTTTCACAGAAAATAAAATACTAATGGACCACATGGGCGCTCTAACTGCAGGTTTCAAGCAGCATGTGTGCTTCCAGCTGTAGGCTGGAAACACTGCCTCTCGTGGTAGCCCACCAAGATCAAAATACTGATTTCCTTGAAGTCCTTAGCAGAAGTCTTCATATCTTAGGAGCTTTACCCTTACAAGTCAGAGAAGGATATTCTTCTAGACATGAGTGTCAAAGCTATTCTCTTGCCTGAAAAAAAACCCAAAAAAAACAAAACCAAAAACCCACAACACCACAGTTTCATGTTTGTAGTTACATATTTGGATTCCAGAACTATCTAAAATATAAAATGAGATGTTTTAATCAGTACTCAGTATTAGTCTTTATATAAGAGGTATCATAATTGCTTAATATAATAGAAATTAGGTCAACTTCAGTTTACTTATAAATGCCTGCTGTTCTCATTTAGACTTCTAAAGGGAAAAATAGTCCTTTACATTAAATGGCCATTTCTGGAATTTAATTCCTACTTAGTATGTTTGCCTTGCAAAGGTTTTTCTAGTATTTGTTATCCTGAAAACTCTAGCTTATTGGATTTATCTTTTTTGTATCCCCAGAAAACACATCTATCCAATTCATGCTGTTCTGGGGCTGAGCAGCCTTTAGTGCTCTGCATCCTATAGACGTTTGGGTTCCTGACTGGAACCTAAATCAAAATGCTAAAAAGTGGCCTGCAGATAGACTTTCCAGCTTACTCAGAAGAATTCCTTCAGATGCCTGGGATCCCTCAATGCCTTACCGTGGCATTAAATAGAGAGAAGCACAACCCCTCACTAAAAGCATCCTTGCATCAGTGAAGTGCTGGCTGGGAGCTTCCCATTAGACTATCTGCACAGCCAGATGCAGGGATCACCACCATCGATAAACTGCAGGCTGAGCACCTCTAGCACTGAAACCCAGGAATCCACAGGTTTAGCTGTTTTCCTTTTGAGCTGAAGGATTCAATGCAGCAGACGTAGTGCAGTTATTTTAAGGGCTGGTTGCATGGATCAGTATATGCTGTATCACAGCATAAAGACACTAAGCTGGATCCACCTGCCATTAAACAGAATAGGAAAGCTCCTACGGACTACTATCGTCAGATGAGACTCAATTACTTTTTGAAATTGAAACCACACGTACACAACCCTACAACGTGCTTCAATATGACAAAAGCTTATCTGGAGAATAATGAGGATTTTGGAGTAACATGTCTGGGAAGATTCTGGAGCAAAGCAGATACAGCATTTTTCAATAATAATTAACTAAAGTGAGAAATGTTAATTATTTTTCTGCACTATCTCAGTGTTATGAATGACATCATCTTGTATAAATTTTCAGAAGTTAATTGGTTTATTTAAAACTAAAAATAAGATTTAAAGAGGCAAAAATCTGGAGAACCGTATCAGATTCCACTTCTAAAAGGAAGGAAAATTAAATGAAAATTTACCAAAATGGAGCAGGTGTTACTCCATGAAGAGACAGTAGAGGAAGTGAGAATTAAAATCTAAAAAGAGCATAGCTCAGAGCCATAGTCTTAGGCGCTCAACATCTAAAATTAGTGTCAGATATAAAATAAGTTGCCTGGTGGTCAAAAGCCTAATGCATTCCATTGGATGTCTTCCTAGATAAAACCTTCCTTTCCATATCAACCTCGGAACGAAAGGAACATACCCTTCTGCGTGGGGATGCTGAGTAGTCACTGGACAGAGGATTTTAAAAATAGGGGGGGGTTTATATGTTAGGATAAGATAAATTCTACCTCAGTATCCTGCAGAAATAGGACTTTGGCCTGCAAAGAATCTCCTAATGGCATATTTGACATCGAAACATCTGTATGTCTCATTTTAGTGTTATTTTATATTCAAAACTTTTTTGCATTTCATCATTGATATTATAAAGCCGGTTCAAAGCAGAACTAAATAAATACTTTTATAAAAAAAAAAACTGTCATTTAAAAATAAAGGCAAAAAGAAGGCCTAATTTCTTTTCTACTCCAAGTATGTAAAAAATGCTATGTCTTCAGCCCGATTCAGAAGGCAAGCAACATTTCAGTTCAGAACTTCCATCTTCCCCACAGCTCAGCATGTAGCACTCTTGCCTGGATTTCTGCAAATACTGGTACAATGTCACCGGCAATGTACATGTGCACTGGAATTTGAGAGTCAATAAGTATTTTATTGCTGGAAAGAATTACCCTTGGATCCATAAAGCATTAACCTAATAAAGTAAAAAATACGTGATTGTTGTGGAGGCCAGTTGTTGCCTAACTTTGCAGAATCTATCACAGCAATTATGCTGCTGTGTGCCATCAGTTACAACTTACTTTAATGACTTGTTTGCTAAATCTGACTCCTACCTACAAAAGTGCTTTAATTCATTAATTTGCAAAATACCTTAGCATATAAGCATCAAAGCTGTTTTAAGAGCTGCAGAAGTGTCATCCACTATAGAAGATAACTGCAAATTAAACTGGGAGTAGGAAAGAGGAGGCAAAAATTATAATGGGTGTTTATATACAGCTGTACAGAAAAGCAGAGTATTGAGTCAGAAAAATACATTTAGACTAATGTAGAACTTCTTTCAATTAAATGCACTAACTGGGTTAACTCACTCTCAGATTTTGCCTCGGCACTTGGGCTTGTTTATGGAAATAGCACTTTGGGTTGCTTTCAGGTCAGGGTAACCTAATGTCTGTCACAGGGAGACCCTATGTTCCACCCCACTCAAACCCATCAGGCATCAGTCGGTGAGCATCTTTTGAAGCAGCACTACTAAAAATATCATAGTGAAGTGAAACCTGTCCCCTCAGAGACACTGAGCTGCAGAGAATCCCACCTCCTAGGGGTTTGGGGGAAGCACAATAACATGAAGATATAGATGAGTCCTGGCGAATGAGACCAGCCCCAAGACAGAGCACCCTGTATTTCAGCAGTGGATATTATCACCTCTGGAAAAAATAAAAGAACTGGATAGCTTACAGATCTTTATATTTCTGAGAGTTTCAAATCAGTATCAGTCAGAACAAGGAGAACTGCCTGAATAAAAGACACTGTTCTCCCAGAAAAGCACAAAGACAAAACTGCAAACTGGTAATAGAGCAAAGAAGAAAGAATTGATGCTCCCACACTATCCTCAACCTCTGAGAAATATATATTTTTACTACTTATTAATTTTTTATATACACAGATTTATTCTCATTCCCTCTTACGTAAGTAATCTCCTATTTAGGGAATTATCAAAAGTGAGAATGAACAGTACTGGAATTTACAGAATTTGGTTTCTAATGACTGTTAGTAGCTCCTGCATTTAATTATTTTAAAATCCTTCTTAGTAGCAAGAACTGGATTATAATCAGATTGCAGAGCGATAATTTGGGAAGTGAGTGACCTTGCCAGCCCCACCATGTGAACATGATCTACGGTGCCAAGCAACCATAGGCAGTAGCTACGGTGGAAGGAATTAAACTCCAAAAGAGAATTTCACATTACCTGAGGTGCAGCTATGATACCACTGATTCATACCAATGGGCACACGAATACAATAGTCTTCAGAGATGGAAAAAACTACAGCCAAGTTAGATGGGGCTACATCATTAGTGTTTGTTTTAAGAGATTCGTGTTAGCTAACTGCTTCATATCCCACCCTGATCATCAGTGCACGTCTACTGTATGCTTAACAATTTATTAGATACAGTGTGCTGATGATTTCTCTAAGTCTTACAACAGACTGAATCAAAAGTGGAGGAAGGCACTCAAGGGAATTCCTGGATGACTTTCTTCAACCAGCTTCTACCCTTCCTTAAGCAGTCATGTTGCCTGAGAATCTACCTGAAGGTGGGAGTTTATTTCATTGTACAAACTGAACATTGTGCAAATATTAATAGGCAATGGAAGACCTTGGATTAGAATGGAAATAAACCTGTAGCCCCAGCTATAGGGTTGTGATCATCTCCCTCGGTAATTACAGAGATTAAAGAGAGAGTGGTTTAAACAGAGACGGGGTAGAATCATTAGTGTCAATGCACCATCCCCACAAAACAGGTTTGTTGAATCAAAAAAGGAAGACCTGTGTGCCTAGAAGAAAAACCTGTTTGTGCCATTCTGCATCTTCAACAGCAACAGTAAAATAAATCTGACTCTGCGCAGAGGGACAGAGGAAAGGAAACTTCTGATGGAGCAGAATAATAAACTCCACCAGCCCCCCTTTATCATTCGAGCTTTCTTGAAGAGGGGCATATTGCAGGTGCTGAACAACATACTCAATCACGACTTTGTGATGCCATCAGACAGGTTTTAAACATTAGCAGGGACTGTAATTTTCCTTGCAGCGCCCGCAAAAATGTGTGTTTTCAAGAAAAAAATAGACAGAGAGGCAGTCATATTTGACACTGAAGACAGAGAGCCCGTGCCTAATGGGCTGGAGAAAAAGTCTAAAAGCAGTTCATCTCTCTGAACTCCCAGAGAATGACCCCTGTAATGCAGTTGTGGCTAGCAAGACATATTGCTACAAAATGGGCAAGGGACAATTGTGTGAAGGACAGTTGAAACTTCCACACTTGGTCAGTTTTTCAAAATACTTTGAGGGAAGACATCAGCTTGCCTCCTAATTCATCTGGACAGCCTAATACAGCCACCTTCAGTACTGTTAATGTATTAACCCAGATTCTGGCAACCAGTTAAAGCTAAGCATGAAGTGCTTAGCAAACAGAGCTTTAAATGAGACACATCATTTTCTATCTGTGTTCAGACTTTATGTGCAAAACACAGAATGGTATAACACTGTAGTTATTGCCAATGCATTACCAAGCCTTATGAGCTATTGGGGGTTGTACTTCCTACAACCCTGAGCAGCATCACACCCCTGGTCTTACACCACAGCAGCGTTAACCAGGAAGAGGGAGCAGTGGTAAACCCCTAGATAGCCACATTCTGACATTGTGAAGGGGATATTCACATAACCAGCTAGTGATTTCAACACTATGACATACTTGGGACAGATGCAGCATCAGACATTTCCTCTTTGTTGCTGGACATTGCTTTGGAAACTCCACACTCCACTGCTTGGCTCTCCAAAACAGAAGAGACGACCAAGTGATGGAGTATTTGTTTCACCCAACCTCCAGAAGTCCTTTATTTTCCAGGTTGGTGCCCCACAATTTGGAGCACACAAATTCTAAGTACAAATTCAGCTTAGTAGAGTAGCAATGAAGACTGAGATTCTGCCCTAGCAAGTTTCTTATCGAAGAAGCTGGCAGTGCTATTTCACAGCTAGAGCGCTATCCAAACCAAAGCAAAACCAACCAAAACCTAACAAAACAAACTGAAAAACAACACGGTAAATAATGCATCGTGGACAATTCTCCTGTGAATGTTGCTGCTTCTCTTTCAGTATGGATACGCTCAAGTTTTAGGGTAGGCATGTCCTTGTTCAGGAATAAAAAAGGTCAAAACCACAGCAAGAAGATGAGGCTGGACACTCGGGTGTGCTGAATACACCAGCCTCCCTGGTAGCGAGAAGCAGCAGTCAGAAGCGTGAAAGCACAACAGCTTTGTTTTTCTTTCTGTTGAGAGGAGAAAGTTGCAATTAAGTTGGTGAAACAACCAAATGAAGGGGTGTGTGAAATCTAGAGGGGGAGGGAGAAAGAGGTGGAAGTTTTTCTTTATATTGTTTACAAAGCCCAGCATTGGTAACCTCTAAGAAGAGTCACTGAAACCCTGCATTTTCCCACCCTGCAGTTCAGGACTGTATTTACGGCTACCAACTGTGGAGCAAACAGAAGACTGCATGTCCCTCTGGCACATGCTTCTTCAGCAGTGGCATCCTCGGTTATCCATTCTCCCTCAATAACATTTCGGGTACAACTGAAGGAGTGAAACGACAGACTCAGCTTGGGAATAGAATCATAGAATCACTAGGTTGGAAAAGACCTTAGAGATCATCCAGTCCAACCATATCTGTCCGCCACTAAACCATATCTCTCAGCACCTCATCCACCCATCTCTTAAACACATCCAGGGATGGTGACTCCACCACCTCCCTGGGCAGCCTGTTCCAGTGTGTGATAACCCTTTCGGGGAAGAACTTCTTCCTGACGTCCAATCTAAACCTCCCCTGTCAGCTTGAGACCATTCCCCCTCATCTGAATACATCTGACTGGCTGAGCCTCTTCTACAGTCTGTGATCCGCAGGTCAAGAAACAGATTGACTGCGGTGTGCCAGGCTCTTTGTAAAGCTGGGAGAAGAATTTGGAGGTTTGGCTATAGGCTCACAAAACTAGGCTAAAATAAATAAGCAAGTTCTAGGCTAAAATAGTTTAGCAGAAATTATTTTAGCAGAAATAATTCCCACCCACCTGAAGCCTCACATCATTCACACGTTTCCCAGAACTGAAGCATATTTTAAAGGGAAATGACCTCCAGAAAGAGGACTAGGTGTTTTGCACCCCTCTATTCCCTAGAATAAATGGCTGCAATAATTATGAAGATCCCAGCAAAAGAGGAATGAGGATACTGCATCCCTCTCCCCATAGCAAGCACTCAGTGGTAAGAAAGGTCATCACTGACCTTCACATTGCAGTTCAGAACACATGTGAAAATCAAAAAATCCCTGTTGAACTTACTGGCAGCCGCACATGCACACAGCCCTTTGAAAAGCAGGCCCATGTCTCTGTTAAGGTCAGCTCTGCCAGCATCGGTCTCCTCTCCCAGGGCTGGAGAAACTCCCAACAGTCCTCCCATAAATATCCCACAAAGAAACAGAAAAAAGGCTGGTGTTTTAGCTGTGCTGTTGTGATTTTCCTCAGCCTTTTGTTCACTCAGCAATAAAGGGCAACCTGAAAATCGCAAATTGGACCTATATACCAACTCTGCTTGGCTCCGCCACAGAACAAACTACTGAACTATATCCTTCCGTAGCTTCTCTGGCTAAGAACAACAGAACAACTGCTCTGCACTGAAACTTTGGAAAATGTTGAGCTGTAATTTAGCAGCTGCAGACTACTGTAGTGAAGTTTCATGAAAGGCAACTCATTCTTTTTCTTAACTGTATTTCTAAGCAGGTCCCCACTGCTCTAACCTTTGGGAGGGATTATGGAGATTTCCTTGGCATTGATGAATGCAAACTCTGCCGCAATACCTGGGATTAGTTTTAGGATCAGGGTTAAATCTTTACCCTTCATAGCCTAAGAGAGGAGAAATCTTCAAAGACTTATATCTATCGGATCACTGGCTGTTTTCTCCATGCTAAGCCTGGTTTTGTCTCAGTGGACTTTGAGAGTTATGAAGTATCATAATATCTGTTGCAATAAATGTTTGTACATAGAAACACTCAGGTCAAGTCTATTTCTATCTATTCTAATTCTGGTTTTAAAATCATAACATCCCCTCTTACTTAACAGCCAACTCATTACTGAAATGCATTTAATTCTGGGGTTTAAAGTACTGTCATTCAGGTAAAGAAAAAGGTTAATTTTACTCAAAAGCAAACAACTATGGCAAAGAGAAAGCATCAGTGCCTTCACTATCACTTGTTTTGAAAGCTGTCGATCCCACACACACCCCAATACTAGCACTTGCTATTGAACTTGACCCCAAAATACATTTCCTGCTGCAATGGGTGGAGGAACTGAAGGACAACAGATAAATCTATGTGCTGTGACATATCCACTTATCTTGAATCAAGAGTCACAAAATCAGCAGTACTGCGCTATCACTTATGTGTAATAAATAGCAAATGTTAGGTGGACACACAGGTTGCATCCACAGGGATGCTGTACATCACCCATTTACAGATGGGTAGTGGAGAGAGAAGAAATTAAGGGGTTTATGTCATACTGTGATAATTCTATACGATTTTCCCATTTATCCCTTCTCTTTCTGCTGTTAGCAATATCAGTATCGCTAGCCAGCTCACAGACATTTTATAAATGCTGATCAAGGTGGAGACCATCCCTTTTTGATGTAGATCGTTGATTTTACTGCACCAACCTTTCTGCAGGGCAAATGGAAATGCAGGGAAGGCAGTCACTGGAAGAAGCAGGGCAGACCAGTGGAGGGAGTCCCCCGTGCTTCTGAGGGAAGCTGCATTGCCAGCGCTAGCTTTGCCACGGGACGGCTGCCTGGCTTTGCCCTCTGTGCCTAAGAAACGTTTACTGCAATATAAAAGAATTTGGGATGTGAAGCCTGTACAAAATTTAACTCTTGCAGTCTTGCACCACTACTGACAAATCCACTGTCTCCAGTTTTCTGGGAAAGAACAATAAAGGAAATAGCAAAATAATGGTTCCCTACTCTAGTTAGAAAATCACAGAATCACAGAAGGGTTTGGGTTGGAAGGGACCTTAAAGACCATCCAGTTCCAACCCCCCTGCCATGGGCCGGGACACTTTCCACTCGAC
>NW_010258385.1:35643-56798 GCF_000690775.1 Eurypyga helias
GCTATAAGGTCTCCCCGGAACCTTCTCCAGGCTGAACAAGCCAAACTCTCTCATGCCACATCTCTGGGCCCTGAACACCCTGCTCCTCTCTGCTCATTGTCCTATGACTACCAAATTCTATTTAATATTTCATTAATGACTTGGATGATGGACTGGAGCGTATACTTGTAAAATCAGCAAGAGGAGAGGGGGTGCAAACAGGCTGAGGAACAGGATCAGAATCCAAAATGAACCTGATAAATTGGAAAGAGGGTTTTAAATCAACAGGATGCGGTTCAATAAAGACAAGCTCAAAGTGCTACACAGGGTAAAGAGATATCGAAAACAGAAATACAGAATGGGAAGCAACCAGTGATGCAGCCATGCAACAGAAAAAAAGATGAAACCCAAGTCTGTAAGACAAGGATACACAGCGACCATATGATGGTGCAGATGACACCGCATGCCTCAACTCTGAGTACATTAACGCCGTGTCACACACCACCTAAGAGTTATTTCTTCCTTACTCAGGTGAAGCCTAGGCACGTCACCAGTTTTGCATGAGGTGTTTAAAATAGCAAGCAGGCCAATTTGGCAAAATCCAGAGGAAAACAAGAGGACTGATCAGAGCAGGGGAAAAAAATAACTACTAAAAAGATTGAAGGAGCTGATAGCAAACACAAAAGTTTCCTATGAAAGAAGGGAAAGATGCAGTGTATTTGGAGTGAGGTTAGAGATTATAATGATCCTAATCATCAGAATGGTAAAGCATGGTAATTGGCTGGGTAGGGCTGTTGTGGCAGCTCCTTAATTAGATGCTTTTAAGGAAAGGTCAGCTAGGGATAATGTACGTACACTTGTCTGGGCATGTCTAAAATGTGGTTTGACGACTTATGGTGGTTCCCTTTCTGCCCTGCCAGAGACCTAAACTGGAAAATTCATGTGTTTTTATCATATGCTGAAAATTTTGTACTTTCATTTGATTTGGGGATTATTTCAACTTTTGAGAGATACCATTTATTTAGAGCAGGAAAAACAACAACAACAGGGACCAAGCATATTACAGCAAACATAGGTTGAATCTTTACATAATACTGAGATAGTGGTCAAAGAAAACGTAACAGCAAAATAAGCAGGCAAGGAAAAGCTACATAAACCTAAAATGTACAGATCAATGCCAACACAGGACCTGGCAGATTACACTGGAATACACGAGAGCATTCTAGTCCATTTGGTGTTTGTTCATTCTTTCCCTCACTCTTGCCCTCAGTGCAGAAAGCATTCAGCCCTTGAATTTCAAGTGTCAGTGTATGCCAGCCCCTTTTCTGATTGCTGCTCCTTTGTTTAAATTCCAAGCTCTTAGCAGCAAGCACCTTGTTTTATATTATGCTACAAAACACCCACCACTGTGCTGATGTTCTCACAAAGCCAGACAAGACAATGGCATTTCAAAGGGCTGATTAAGAAAACCCATTACTCATCTCCAGGGTCTCACACAATTCCCTTCGGGAAGATAAATAGTGCTACAAATACAGGCCTTTTGCGAATAAGGCTCTGAGATGATAAGAACTTAATTTCCATAGGAGGAAAGATATACATTTAAGTTATAACTGCTTTTATTCTTGGGTGAGCTTCCAGCCAGAATTTGGCTGTAGCACCACTAAGGGAAAAAAAAAGGTAAGGTATTGTAAGTCCTATTACAGCATATGGCAGCTATAAATTACTGAAGACAGACTCATCAGTAACCACCATGTGAGAAGAAAGCACGGACTTTGGGTGTATAATCTGCAAAATTAATGGATATTCAAAAAGAGAAATAGATGAACACTGTTTGCTAAAGTTAGAAAGGGAAAGTTCTTTCATGTTTCTGCTATTAAAATATTCTGCTTTCTGGTTTTAAGAAAAGGCCCATCTGGATTTTTGAATGTTTCACACAGTGTCAGACAAGTATGTACGGTAAATAAAAGCTCCATTTTACGTGACTCCAGTTATGCTTTACCTTGTTTGTGGTCTTAAAATTCCAGTGGGGAGGAAAGTTTGCATGGTAAGTACACTTTCTTCAAACGAGTTTGTTTTTTCTCTTCCTTTGGCTTAAAGATGCAGCCATATATAAGAATTCTCATAGGCACCAGATACAGAAGCGTGACTACTGTGACAGCCTCTGCATACTTCATGACATGCTTGACCTCCATTCTTCCGAAAAGCTCCTAGAACATATCACTCCATCACACAAAAAAATTTTGGGGTGAAACAGTCCTAGCACCTTTCCCATTCCAACCTGGCAAGCTGGGCAATGGACTCTATTCCCAACTGCAGCAAAGGGACTACTCTGAAAAACTCTACAAAGAACAGCAGCAAACATTGAGTGTGAAGGACTCTGTGAGGGAAGTCAGGCTGAATTCCTGCATTCTGATGGGAGAAAAACAGTGATTCCTGTCTCTTCAGTGGGATTCAAAAGGTTATCATCGAAAATCTCATTTTTTAAGACACAGATTTCCAGAGGTGGACTGTTTGACCTAAAAAAGACAACAAATGCCACCACAAAGCTGACGTGCCTGACTTTACAATACCTTCAGAAACAGAAATCACAGCTGACAGTCAAGACTGTTTCCATATTAAGAACTATAAAAAGAAATTAGAAATCCTTTGGGAGAGTCCTTTCCTAAAATATAAAATCTCAATTAGCAATTCCTCCTGTATTTTCAAAGTGTTTGAAATACCTATCGGCTACCTGGTTACTTAAACAGAAATGTCAAAAGGAACCTTACTACAATTCTGGTATGCCTTATACTGTCAAAGACCAACAAGATCCAGAAATATAGATTCCCTGATGTCAGGAAATATGTGGAAAGCTGTTACAACAGATGGGTTATTATAAAGATTCCTTTTAAAAAGAAAAAAATATATGTGAGCCACCCAAGCACACACTTCATCTTGGTGTTCATCTAACCAAATGTAATTTCTACCTCTTTTTCTTTTTCCCTGAAAAGAAATAAAGGTCTCAGAGTATCTTTAATGTGGGGTCCCTTTAAGCCTGTAAAATTGAAATGGCAGAACATCCATGCTGTGGGAAATTAATTGTGTAAACTGCCAGCATGTGGAGCAGGTGGCTGGACTTCTCCTAAAAGAACAGCATAAAGCCTGTGTTTAGATTTACTTCCATAAAATATGACAAAACGTAGAGACTAAGAAACAACAGAAAGCATGGATCTGCTCCACCCAGCACTGATTTTTCCAGACATGTTAAGCATCCTGGAAGGCGAACAAGGGGAATTTAATTTTTTTTTTTCTAACAGCAAACATAGAAAATGACATTAACGTCCAGGAAGAGGATCTCCCACTAAGTAAAAATTGTATTTTCCAACTCATCAAGCTCATGTCAGGATTGTAGATTTGAATGACAAAAGGGACACACAGCTGCTACTTCTTATTCTAATGAGGTTTGTAAAGTAAACACAGCCAAGGGAGAACGAGTCTTGTCCTTAACCATTGCTGAGAAAGGCTTATTTGTTCTCTTCTGTATGGAAATCCAACGAGATGTCTCTGGAGGAAGGAAAACCTTGACTATTTTTCCTGGTTAATTCTGGGATTTTGTTAGGTTTTACAGCCAGGTGAAATAACCAAATTTACAACTCCTTCAAGCTGCACTGTGTTTCTTGGCAGTCATTCCAAGTCTGCCTGCTATTTGGTTGTCAGGTGACAAGGATGTCTGCACTACCAAAAATCTTGATATGGAGAGGTGGAAGGATTAATTTTTTTCTAGGTTCTCATTGTCCTCGAAGGCATCTCTCAACCTGCTGCCCTCTCTTATACCTGCCGTGGCCTGTATTTACACAAATTCATTCTGTCATACTCAGCCTGCCATTGTATGTGCAGGCTGTTTACCTTGAGATAGTTGGGGGTATGAATCTCAGTAGCACCATCTGTGTGTTTCTGCACAGTAAGTCTACTAACATGTAAAGAAAATCAAAGGGAGAAACAGCATTGGAATTTAAGTTGCCAGAATATTTTTACAGGCATGCTAATCAGGAAAAAATGTGGAAGCCCTGAAATTAATATTAAACTTCATAATGTACTTTGTACAAAAACCTTCCTTTTGACAAATGTGAAGTTTCAGACTTATTTGTTTGTACTCTGCATATTTTAAGGAAGTTTATATTAATATGAATATTTCATGTAACTTTGATTTTTTTGTAGTAATGTTCCCTACCACACAGCTCAAGGGAATTAGCTTGTTCAGAGCCATCCAGGTGGTAGCACATACAATGAAGAGATGTCTTAACTCTCTTTGTGGTCCTAGCTCAATGATAATTTATTGACAAAGGTACCAAGTATGTATTTTGCATCCATATAGTAATAATATATGAGAATCTTTCTACTTACAAAAGCCCAGAATATTCTTTAATTTATATAAAGTGATTCATATGTTTACTGTATACTGTTTTGGTAAAACAAAAATTTTCTTGGTTCTCAGGCATCACAGTCTTTTTCTAAGTTACTGTTTAAAAATTAAAGTTTATTTTTTATACCTTCAGATCGGTATGCCATACAGTGATTCAAGACAAATAGTAAGAAATATTTAATTAAGTGAAGCTACAGGAAGAGTTTCAGGTAGGCAGAATGTAATTATCCAAACTACAACTTACTCTCTAAATTATGATTAATTCCTGCAGAAAAAAAGTAGAGAGTTTTAAAGACAATAAATCAGCGGAATTTGAACTTTACATCACATCTGAAAGATGGTACCTCCTGTATTTCATTTTTTCCAGCAAATTAAGACACCATTTGGGTCGGTGGGTGTGCCCATGTGTACACAAAGAAGAAAGGAAGGGGTGTTCTTACCTACTTCAGAATAAAGGATCACGACCTAAAAACAGCTGATATCACTTGTGATTTTCACTGGAGGCTCACTGAATTTTTAAATTAGTGTAACTTTTTCTTAATTCTAACAAATTATTTTTGAAACCAAAAAGCCAGACAGAAACATTGTATCATTAATATTCAAGAAAATGCAATCCTCATCCATCTCAAGTTATACCTACCACATTTTTGTCCCACAACAACATCACTTTCTATATCCTTTCAAGTTCTAATGAACAAGATACTACTTACTAGTTTCTTAAAATATTTATTTTTCTGATAGGTCCAAATAACCCCAAGATTCCTCTTTAAACCCTCACAATCCTCTGTCACATACATAGACACCAATGAAAAGATATCTGATCAGACAGATCCTGTATATCCCAAGATCCACTGCATTTCACATTACATGTGAAAACACAGCCTTCCATACCTTCTCAATTTATGCAACCACACGCCCAAGTCCTCTGGTAGATAGCAACAGGAATGTGCTGTGACACAATCCCCAACGTAAATGTTCCATTGTAAGGGTGGGACAGTCTTGTCACTGAGGCTTCGGCACGGCAGAGCTGAGGAGCTCTTGTGATTACTGGGACTGAAATGGTATTTCAAGGAAAACCTTGCAGGGAGGTTTGGGAATTTTGTGTTCCAGTTAAACAAGAGAGAACATGCACTGGGCCTGGTAAATTCAGGCAATTTGTGGATTCTGTTGGGCAGCAGGTAATTATTAGACTTAATTTATTAGCTTTCTCTGCTTATGTATTTTAAGTTGAATGTCAGGAGAACGGCATTAACTTAAGCAAGCAAAATTTGTCATGTATATGCACTAAGAGACTGGCTACACCAAAACATTTTCAGTGCTTTACTCCATGCAATAAGTATGATCTGCAATCACCATCTTAGGAAAAAACAAATCATGAGCCTAAAAATGCCTTCCTTTTACCAAACACTGTGTCATTAATTTTCTACTTCGTGTTTCTTTCTTGTACTAATGCAGTATTCAGAATAGACTTAATTTTGCATGTCAGCAAGTCTGCTGTTAACTTTGTTATATGCTTATTGGAGTTTTAATTTTTCAATACAATAATTAGTACATTTGTATTCTAATTGATAGTTTTCATTATACTCTCATGAGCAGCAAAGTCTCTCAGCTTTCAAATATTTCAAATTGACTTGAGCTGTAACATTTTTTTTTTGAGGTAGCTAAACTCTGCTGAGCTATGTACTGTCTACTAAAGGCCGGGCAGGCATGTCATGGTAAAGGGGTTTTGATGCTCAGCTGCTAAATAATTAGAAGGTAAAAGCCAAATGGAAATTAACTTCAGTTTAATCAGCCTTTGTCATTCTGAAGTTATATCTAGAAAGTTGTCAGATGGTGATTAACCAGGACTATTCAGAACTGTTTTGATGAGGTAGTCAGAACTTGGGGTGGACTACAAAAGCAAATAGATCATTTTGTAAAGAGAAGTGGGAAAAAATGAATAAAAAGTGCTAACATGACGGTTTTGGACATATGTCTTCTGGAATTAATGAGCATTATCACCAGCTTCTTATTTAGATGATGAAAATTAAATGTCAGTCTCTCAACAGCAATAAGATAAATCCAGAAAGTATTTAACTTCTTACAGCAGAACCATACATGGGACACTATAAGCTTGAGCTTGTTAATAGCCTGTTTTTTCTGTATCTGTAATAAAGACAGGTAATTAATCTCTGATGAACCTGCAAAATCTCCTTCATCACTAAAGCCAAGTGGATGAATGAAAAAATTTAGACAGCTGTATAGAATCAACTCCTGTTATCAGCTACTATTATTATTGTTCCTGGGAGGTAAGAAATAGATATATTGATACCAAAACCCACATATAGCCACAAAGAAATTACAGTTATCTTAATAATTATTTTCAGTAAAAACTAAAAAGCGTAAATGGGTAGACAACTATTCATATCAATGTGGACACGGCTGATGTTTGGTCTAAATGTGATGTAAAGAATCACTTTTACACAATTCTTGTCCCACAATGCTACAAGAAAACTTTTGTATTTCTTTCATACCCTGCTGGAGAAAGCTACAAAGGCTGCAGCAAAGCAGAAAAAGAAATATTAGACAGAAATGCTAAATATCTTTCCAGAAATTGAAAACAAGTAACAAAACTGATGAAGCAGAGCTATGAAGGAAGAGTGAATACATATATAGTTAATTCGGGTAACTTTAGAACTACTTAATACCAAACAGCAGATTTTCCTCCCCAGATTTAGAGTATGAGCCTTTTTCCATCAAAATTAATGAATAAATCTCACTGAATTCAACTGAACAGAATCAATCCTATAATTCTGTCCAACTTTAATGGAAGTTATATCTATAAAACAGGTGTATAAGGAGGCTTGAGGCAAAATGGCAAAATATTAAGAGAGTATTTAGTGTGAATGAAAATGACACAGAGTTTGAAAGACAAGAATAGAGACTGAGGTTGGGGAAAATTAAAATAGAGGGGAAATAAAACCCCTAACTGTTGTTGAGGCCATATTGTTCAAGGTCAGAAAGTAAAATTGCTTCAAATATAGATTTCCAGCACAGAGGGAAGTTAACAAGAAAAAGACCTCTAGGCTGAAACTGCGGAGGTGGGCAGTACGTTAAAATAATCAGTCCTACCTGCCCCTCCATGGACCAGCCCGTGAGTGCTGTACAGTAACTACGGAATTGTTACCCATTCTTCTTTGTGTTTGCTATCCCAAAGATGGCAATCCCAAAATAAAGCTTATCTGGCTTAAAATTTTTTTCCCCAGAAAATATCCACATCTTGCCCTCTGTAATGGTACTTGTCAGTGTCCCCACAAAGTGCCACTTAACGTCTCCTGGTCTCAGGCAGGGCAGGACCCTCAGACGGTAAAGAAACACTCATACACTGCTCTGCAGGTTGCCAGGTTTTCAGCTGCCCTCTATTCCAGTGGTCTAGTAGAGCCAACATTTTTCCCCACAGTCAGATTACTTCTGCTCACCTTAAGTCACTTATTCCTTGTCTTTGTACCTTTGAATATTAGTTCTTCAAACTTCTGCTTTGCTTCTCTTATCTGCCAAAGTCCCTTTCATTTCATTAGAATTATTTGGACTCCAAGTCTGGTTCTAAAGGACAGATTTTATTTTCAATAAACTGTTATATCTTATCTCTTGAACACATTATGGAGGGTCTCACGTTCCTCTATTTTTTTCTTTTTATATTCTGGGGTGTGCATGCTGTCCCTTCTGTGATGCTAATAAGGTGCTCTCTACATGCCTCCATGCTGAGTTGAGGAATTTAATTTCCTAACTTTTTCCTTTCAAGCAGCTTCTAACTGCTTTTAAATAAAAATGTTTCCTCCTTGCAGGGTAATACTGCCTTTTCACCCCTTGGTGTGATACCTCTGAACAGTGTTTGACTTACTGACCTCGCCCCATTTCCACTCATTGCCTCACAGATGCTGAGGGCTGGAGAGACTTATTCAAAGTTACTACCGGGCATTTTCATCTCTGTCACTGTAGTTAACTGACTTAAATTACTTCCACAACGGAGTTACGCTGTTGGTTTTGTGGAGGAGGTGGAGACCCCACATGCAGGCTAGGGCTAAATACCCATGGCAAAATCCTGAGGAGCTGTTGGAGGCCTCAGGCATAGTTTCTAATCGTGACTCTTCCTCAGAGCTTCTTTTGGAGCCAGCCCGGCTGCCTAAGAGCGTTATTTGATTATCTGACGTGCTTTGGCGAACGCTAGCTATCACTTCCTTACCTTACACCACAGCCACAGAGCTGTGTCTGTGTCTTACGGGAGGGAGAGCCCCCCACAGCACATGTCAGACATGGCCAGTTCCAGCTGGTTGGGCAGCTGCCCCCCTCAAAGGGCCCAGCCCCAGCCCCTCGGATGAATGCCCCAGGGGAGAGGAAGATATTGCTTTAATATACATAATGCTTCCAATGTTTGCCTTTTGGTTTCTATCTACTGAATTATGAGGGCCAGGATTAAAATATATCTATTAGATATATTCTATATATCTCTATGCTGACCAATCAAGTCAGCAATGAGGCAGATTTATGGTCACTCTGCTAGGTTGAGGGAAGTAGAGAGTGGGGCTGCTGAGGCTGCATCCACAATTAAAATCAGTATATAAACGTTTAGCTTTCATTAAAAAACTGTGAGACAATAATTGATTATAATCCTAACTAATTCTCCATGTAACTGATTGTTGTACTTGCAGAGGGACAATACGTTTCCACAAGGAAGAGGCCAAGAGGCCTATTGCAATGGGAGGGAACGTGATCGGTAACATAAATTCTATGAAAACGTCATGAAACCTGTGAAGGCATCTATTTTCCAAGTTAAATAATACCCAAGTCTACTCATTTTCATTAGCTTCAGACCTGCCTAGCCATTTGACAGTCATCTGACTTCCATTGCCATTAGGGAAGTGACTGGAGAAAACTCTAAAAACACAAGATAAATAATAAAATAAATAAGAAGGCAAACTACATTTATTAAGCAACTTATGCAAGATATTTAAGGCAGTTACTTATGGTGTTTGCATTTTAAAAAGGTCAAATTAAATTAACCATTAATTTATGCCAGAGTTCTTCACAACAATTGTCTTAGAAAACTAATCTAAACTGGCTGATATAAAGCATGAATTTACTCAATCTCCCTCAATCATTCTCTTATTGGACATAAATCAAGTGCAACGAAGAAGACTCATTTTTGGATGATTTGTGTATCTGGTAGTAGGACTTTTTGCAGTTAGGATTATTATTATTATTTTTTAGGCATGATCAGAACTCAGTATGCTGGACACAAACTGTGCTTCCTTACTGTTTCCTTGGGTGAAGTTACAGAAAGCAAAAGCAAAATGTTTTGGTCCTGTGGAGCAGAAGTGTGTTCATACAATTTTTAAATAGCTCAATTGAAATGCCTACAAGCTTCACTGCTGCCCACAGCAGAAATGAAAATTTTTCGATATGCTCATACCTCCCTGTGCCCGATGTATTATTTATATTGGAGAAAGATGAGGCAAGAGGGAAGAGTACTGTACTCATGAGAACAGATTAAACAGTCTCTTGATAAAAAAGAAAAAATAAACCAGCAGAAGACCCCTGGGTACATTCAGTATTTTTATTCACCTCTTTCACAATTTTAATTTTAGCTAGCAGAGTAAAACATTTTTTGAATTTGTTGTCTGGGCCAAAACTGAAATTCTTTCTCTGTACTTTTTCTGTTAGCCACAAATATAATTTAATCAATGTTTTCTATGTTTTTTTCAGAGGTGTTCAGACAACTTTGTGACCCTTCAGCTGTGCCCAGAGGACAGAGAATCATAGCAGATATCAAAAAATGCTTCCATTACAGAATATCCAATAGTTCAAAAAATACCCTAATATTTTGCAAGAAACTTCCATTCCTCAAGACACATAATTTATTGCATCTGAAATTCAGCTCTCTGCTAGCTAATGGCATCTGAGAACTCATATCAAGCATCTACAGAACTTGGGGAAAATTAAAGAGATGTTGGAATTGGTTCAATTACTTCACAATTCAACCCAGAGGGACTGTGGGGTCACCACAATATTTTTAGGGCCATTCCTGTTGCGAAAAGACATGCACGTGAAAAATGTATGCAGTGTCCTGCTCCACTTACTGTGACCCATCTTGCACATCTAGACTAGTGCTAAAATTTCACGTGCTACTATTTCAAAATGAAGTTTCCTGTGGTGAGCTTATCCCTTGCTAACTATAAAAATCCTAACAGACCTGGAAAACTGTCACCTTTCTCAGAAAAGAAGCCAAAAGTGGAATTAGGACAGAGAAGGAAGAATCCTCCAGACTGCAAACTCTTTAGGCAGGTTTATGGAGACTATAATGGCTATGCCAATTTGGATGCCTCAAGAAGTGCTCTGTTCAGTTGTGAAACAAAAAGGCAATCAGCTTTCAAAGGTAAATAGCAAGTTGTTCCAAGACAAGTAGAATGAATTATGGCACCTTTCCCTGTGGATTTATGTGTTAAGTTCCACAATTCTGTCAGCAAAAATACTATTTACCCAAGTTAATGATGTCAATTCCCCTTCAAACCCACTGTGCTCTCTCACCTTGGCACCCATTAGTCCTATTCCCTAGCCACGACAGCAATAGCTCCAGCACTCTCCCCAGCCCCTCGCCACCTTCCCTTGATACCCCATGCTTCCTTTCACTGGGTACAACCTGGTGTGAGGTTGCACTGCTGTAGGTGTTTTGCAACTATGCACCTACGCCAACTGCCTAAATGATGAGTATGTGTTGAATGGTGAAATCTTAGGCCAAAAAGAACAAATACCCTACCTGGCTATTTTTTCACTGAGCATACAACAGCCAGGGTCTCTTTCTTCTACAAAGCCTCTGATTTTCACAGAACTTAGAGAAAATTATATTTCAGATCTTCAGCCTTTTGTCTGAAGTGGTTAAAACTTGCCATCAGTTTCTAGAGATTTTGCTGTGTGGGGGTGAATGCAGGGAAGGGAGGAACTCCCCTGACAGACAGCAAACAATTTTTCCTTCAGAAAATAGGCTAAAATAATACCTGAAGTGTGTCTGTGCTATTAAACTTACCCTTGACCAACTGACGTGTAGCTTTCTGCGACGGGAACAGTGTCCTTCACAAGAGCGAGATCCCCGAGTGCCGCATATGGTAGGGCCCCTATCTTCTATTCTTGCAGTTGTACCAATAGCGGGTGTATTATTCCTTAAAGTTCTCCAAATAACCTGTACAAATACAGAAGAAAAGAACATTTTAAGGACAATCACACCTGAAATAGGGAGTTGGAATAAAAAGCAAATAGGAACATGGCAGAAATAGCCATCCCTGCATTAATCAGCAGGAAATCCTGCTGTTAGGCTTTGACAATTGATTTAATCTAGATTTAAATTTAGCCTGATCAGTTTATTTTTAGTTGTTACAATTAGCATATCTGTTAAAAAAACAGAGTATTAGACTTAGGATTAAATGCAGTTCCTGGAATCAATCAGAACAAGCACAAAAGAGTTATTCCCATGGGTGTCACACCTGCTTGTAGGCTAGGACGTGTACTACTGTGTCACTAGGAGCCTGATGGCTGATACACTGAGGCACTGATTTGTCCCAGGAGCTGAGTACGATCCATGTTTGGTTTTTAGGTTTTTCTGTAGTTGCAAAGTGGACGGCATAACGTGAGCTACCTTACCCTGGGTAAGCAGAACCCACATAGACTATCACCACCAGCTGACCTGCATGAAGGTGATGGGCACCGCATGTTAGACTTGCTGCACATGCACCAGGGCAGTGACACAGAGACGTCAGGCCTATTACAGGTGTTGTTCCTATCTCCCTCCTGCACACCAAATCCAGTACTTCCCACAGTGCCAGCCTTCCTGCACATGACAGAACAGCTGGACAGACAGCAGCCTGGCCAGATCTAACAATCAGTCTCCCACCTAGGCTGACACACTTCCCAACAGATGTAGAAAAGGCCAAAATCCACACTGGTAAATTTTCTGAGTGCAACACCTTCTATAATATTTAGATGTGGTAGTTTATCAAGCACCACATAAGTTCAGCCCCTGGTGAAGGGAGAAAAGAGGAGGTGTGGTGGGAGCCACCCAGATTCTCCCTGTTTCCAGTATCCTTTAGCCTCATATGGCGTAAGTAATGAAATAAAACTATAAAACAATCTGAATATTTATCAGCTAGGGAAATTGCAGCCAGGGAAATTAGCTGAGACACCAGATACTTAGAGAACTTTATTGCTTATCTTACTTTTGCCTGATACACCCTTCTCAATGCATATCATTCCAAGACAGCTTCAGAATACAAGACAGGTACAAGTTAATGGTCCACGCTGCTCTTCTGTCCTATGTCAAGCTGGACGGACATTGTCCAGCTATGGACTGCTTCTCTCAGATACATACGGACAAGCATCCAAGTTCCCATTTAGACTGGTGTTAGAACAGTCTTCATGTCGCCATGGGAAGGAAGTTCTACGCTGCCTTTGAAGATCTAACCAACCCTTCATGCCTTGAAAAAGCTAATTACTAGCTTTTTCCAAGGAACACAAATCCCATTCCCTGGGCTTTCTGTGAAATAGCTGTATTATGAACACCATTTATGACCTGCCTAAAAAGCACAAAACCATGTTCACTCACAAAGGCCTTCACATTAATTTTCTAATTGGACATTTTCTAAACAAGCTAATTAATGGAGTTCAGCCCTTATAATTCAACATAAAAATAGGCCAGTTAATTCATTTACAAAGAATACGTGAGAGCCAGGACTTGGACTTCCTCCCAACTTTCCTAGAGTTTTTTGCAAATGTTACATTCAGACAAATACACGTATATATATTCACCAATTTATATTGGTCAAATTTCTGCCTTCAGTTCATCCAAAAAAAAAAAAAAAATCACAGTGTAAAATAAGATGTGGGGGGTTATTCATATTGATTTAACATTACTATAATCAGCAACTCTCAACATCAATTCAACAGTTCCACTTAATATCAAATGAGATTAATATTAAATGCAAACTTTCTCTTTGGGCAAAGCACAATTCATTAAACTTATGCCTTTATTTTGCAAGTGTAAATCTGCCTGTATGAAATACGAAAAGCACGATCTTTATGTCATATACTACTGTAAATACATGCAAAAGTTCTATCATATCCATAAATACTTGTATATGAAAAGTCTATATTGGGATACAGGCAGGCTTAATTTGCTTAAAAAAAAAAAAAGGTAGACATTTAGAACTGCAGTTCATTATGACCTCTCATTCCTGAAAGTTCAGTAATGTACCACTAGCTTCTGAGCTGGACCTGGATTTAATTCAGTATCCACAGCCACCAAGGATGAAACTGGTCCACACTTAATTTATTGATTTGTGAATGTTTTCTTTTTTTAATTAAAAATTTACCCTGACCAAATAATTCATGTTGTCAAAATGAGAATTTGTTACTGGAAAAAAATACATACATTCAAAAATAATCTGTGGAGTTTCTGACACAAGAACCTAAACAGTAATTGTCCTTCATTTTGAATGTGTAAAGCACCAAGCTAGATGATATTGCATTACAGCTGATAATAAAGAGGCTTCGTCAAAGCAAAGATATAATTCAGTAGTTATTCCAGATCTTTCCACTTTAAGAGTCTATGGAAACAGTGCACGCATTTAATACACATGTATACATACACCTCCTTATAAATAAGTATATAATCAGCATCACACTTTGCCAAAGAATCTGCACTCCCATTAGAACATGAATGTGAATGAAAAAGATGACATTGTTAGAATTAAGTGTGTAGTGTAATATTTCAAAAGCAATCTACTTGCTTTAAGGCTAAAAATATCAAGATGACTAAATTAATTTGAGCTTTAAACTTAAGAAGATTTCATGCCTCTAGTTTGTCTATTCTTTGCTATTTGGTATAGCAAAAGCAAAGAGATTAAAGCTTGTGAAAAAGAAAGTGCTAATTTGTTTATACCATATTTTGGCAATAACCCAAGTGGGGAAAAAAAAAAAAAAGCTGTCTGGCAATAAGCTCTAAATCAAGGAACCAAAAATTAGGTTTCATAATGCATAAGTAAAAAAAAAAAAGCACTCAATTGTTTTCTTAATAGTCAGAAATTCTCTGAGGTTCAGGCTATCCTTGATCTGTTCCCTCGTGGTACTTTCCAGAAGAAAGCCCATCCACAAAAAGTTCCAAATTAATATGAAGCATTCGCTTCTGTTTGGCAACTGTGAATTATTCATTTGCAGTACATCTCACCACAGAGGATTACAAGGTAATTACTGTCCCCGAGATATTCCTTGTACTGTAGCTGGGATGATGTATTCTGTAGCTGAGAAGATGCATCTGTGTCAAGGTATTATCTTTAAAAGCACACACCTGAACCACTCTTCAGGAGCATTTCTGTACTGATGGATCACACAGATCAGATGACCTGTAAGGTTTTGCCACCTTGGACATCTCAGTGGCACTAAAATGTTGAGTTGAAGTAAGTTCCCAGAACTAAACAGCATGAAGCCCAAATTTCCTGAATGTCTTAAGATGAGGTTCAATTCTTTAACCTATTGACTGCTGTTCGACACTCTGTTGGTATGCAGATTTAAACTTTCCTAGTAATCCCATTCTTCCTGTCCGTGATATGACAGCATCTCACTCACCCTGAAAGATCTCAGTATTTAAGCAGTTTGTCATGAAATGTGTGCAAAGGAGCTTTTACCCTCAGTCTTCAGAAAGAAGCTCAAGGTAAAGGCAGAAGGACAGGTAGTGGTGGACATCTCCACTAACTTCCTGACCTGTCATAAAAGCATAGAATGGTCTGGGTTGGAAGGGACCTTAAAGACCATCTAGTTCCAACCCCCCTGCCATGGGCAGGGACACCTTCCACTAGACCAGGTTGCTCAAAGCCCCGTCCAACCACATGAATCTCTTTCTCTAACATAGTTTTCATCTGTACCTGCTGACACAGAACATTGATCGCCAAACATAATAATGGAGTTTCTTCCAAACACTTTTGGGAAAAAAAAAAAATTGTTACCCTGTCCTATTTTAAAGTCCTACTTTAATTATAGCAGAGAAAAGAGCTAGCGTACTTTCTATCTTGAACCTGATTTCTATGCCTGCAGTGCAGGCAGGACAGAAACTTGCTGGGTTCCACCAAACCGAACCAAGAATAAAAGGTCATGATGAATGTGTGACAGAGAGTGAACCACCTTGAGAAACCACGTTTTATTCTCCTGTCATGCCCAGAGGAAGGGTTTTTCTGAGCATAACCAAGCCTCCAACAAACCAGAGCTCTAGTCCTTCTAGATGCACACACCAGAAAGTAGAGCTGTCACTGCTGACATGGAAAGGACATGTGCATGTGTGCAAGGTATTTTGTGAGTGGAATATGGTAAGAGAGAAGCAGCAGGCTTATAGAGCTCGTGGAGCAGGATGGGGCACAGCCTGCTCGGCCGTGGCTCTGTGTGGGAAACTGGCATCTTGACACCCCCTTGCAGCACTTCCCTCCAGCAGCCCGGCATCAGCAGACAGCATGTTTTCAGAATCATGCTCAAAGATAAATAGGCAGTGTAGAGCAACAGCCAGTACCCCGCAGATCAGGGAGTGCAGAAAGTGCCTGACAGCCAGTCCTTCTCTGTTATTGTGGAGTTTAAAGCGGCACGACACAACTGTATGTTACCCAGACAGCCGCATGTCTCCATCCTGCCCGTATGGCTGGAGCATGGCAGCAAGAGGAAGCAGAGAAGACTCTGATCGAGAATGCAGCAGATTTTGACTGCAGCCCCAGCACCACTATCTACCTGCTGGATGATCCCCATTACCTCCACACCTTTGGTTTTTTTCATCCTTTCCTAGCGCTGAGGGAGCAGGGACTTTGAGTTTTGAGCTGTAAGCTTCAAGGGTGCTCTGCAGCAGTCAAGGAAGGTAAAACAAAAGGTTTGCATTACAGATTTCTTTGTTGGATGTCACCTTGGATGCCCCCTTAGTGCCCAGCAACTAGCCCAAATCTTCAGTGAGGGCAAAAGGCTGGCAAAATGCCCTTACTCTCCTTCTGGGTGAATCTCTGTCACTAATCACCACAGTGACACATGTTGATTATGATCCGCCATGGACAATTTTAGACTTAAATGGAGAATGACAGTGACAACCAATGGAGAGCAGCAGTATCTGAGGTAAGAACAACACATAACAAAAAGTTGCAGGAGTGAGAGCAGGACCAAATCCCACTTCTGTCTTACCTATTGGTTTCACCTTCAGCTCTGGAGCCATGACCAGGTCCTGCAGCAGCAAACACATGAAGGGCACGATGCCCATTTGCTTGGTCAGCAAGGCTCTGTGTAAAGACACACAGAAAAGCTGATGTGTAAGGTTGCAAGAACAAAGGGTAGTTTGGGAGCACTCAGAGGAACTCTCACATACCTAGCCAATTTTCAGTAGTAATAGAATAGCACACAGACTTCAGGAACATCTGTAAAGATGAATCCACTACTACAAAAGAGTTTAAAAACTAAGCTAAAAGAAATGTAAAGGAGAAGGAAGGGCAAGGCAGAAGGATAATACGATTATGTGGTCACTTGGGAAACTAATACATATGAATGGAAGATAACACAGTAGGTTGTGGGGTTTTTTAAATGCAACGGTATTAACTTTAACTTTTAGTCTATAAATAGCCAAGGTCAAAAGTCTCCTTGGGGGATGTTGTTGTTTAAGCTGGCAAGCAACTAAACACCACACAGACATTCACCCATTCCCCCCCACAGTGCAAGGGAGGAGAGAATTGGAAAAAAGGTAAAACTCATGGGTTGAGATACAGACAGTTTAACAGGACAGAGAAGGAAGAAATTATAATAATGATAAAAGAAATATACAAAACAAGTGCTGCACAATGCAATTGCTCACCACTGACTAATGCCCAGTCAGTTCCCAAGCAGCGGCCACTGTCCCCCAGCCAGCTCCCCTCAGTTTTATTGTTTTGCATGTTGCCCTATGGTATGGAATTTTGGCCGGTTTCAGTGAGCTGTTCAGGCTGTGTCCCCTCACAGCTTTTTGTGCACCCTCCACCTCCTCACGGGCAGTATGAGAAGCTGCAAAGTCCTTGACTTAGTGTAAGCACTGCTCAGCAACAACTAAAACAGTGGTGTTATCAACATTATTCTCATCCTAAATCCAAAACACAGTGCTATACCAGTTACTAGGAAGAGAATTAATTCTATTCCATCTAAAACCGTGACAGGAAAACATGCTCAAGGCACAATTTCAGCAGGAGAATGTAGGATATGTCCAGTGGCAAGAGGCATGGAAATCCTGGCAAAGGAGAAATTGAGCATGAAAGGGAAAACTGCAGTACCTGAACTCACTTTGAGCAGACCAGACAAGCATGGGAGCATGTGTTCAAGAAAGGAAAAGTAAAAAAGAAAGATGACTTCAACTGCTGAGAGACTCTAGACTGAGGAAAGCTTTAAAAAAACAGAACTACCATTTCCATTGAAAAAAATCAAGGTGATGGGTACACTTATATGCAGCTCACAGGGTTTTTTTAGATTTCTTCATTTATTTATGTCCTAGTCAAAATGCAACACAAGATAAAGTTCACACACCTTAGTATTTAAAAGGTAATTAGAAATAAATACCTGAAAGGGATATGTCTACCAAAAAAGCCAATAGCCCCAAGAAAGCAGCAGGTTTCAAAGAATGTCAAGCCATAGATGGTATGGTGCTAAGGCACAGGAAAAATGTTCCAGCTCAGGCAATTCAAGGAGCAAATAACTGTGATTCACTTTTAGACA
Organism: Eurypyga helias; assembly: GCF_000690775.1. Taxonomy (NCBI): domain Eukaryota; kingdom Metazoa; phylum Chordata; class Aves; order Eurypygiformes; family Eurypygidae; genus Eurypyga; species Eurypyga helias. Next base: position 53,801 of record NW_010258385.1, read on the forward strand.
ATCCTCCTAGAGCCTCTGAGGCTCATCACCTTCATTGCTGACAGCTCCTTTTCCAATAGGAAAATCCCAACCGTCATAGAAAGCATCCATTTCTGTAAAAGAAAGAGCAGAAGACCCTCTTCCTCCTCATATCCCAGTGCCCTTTTGACATTTTGGTACTGGCATTTTACCACTCGACCACAGGACTAAGACTTTCAAAACCTAAACTTATACAAGCCATACAAAAAGAAACGTGACACACATGGGCCACCAATGGCTTATATTGATCTATGGCTACTAAAGGAATGCTCCAGAGGTGGTACATTTCTAAACAAAGAGAGGGAAATAGCAGTCACATACTATGTGTGGCTAACCAGAGAAGCTCACTCTGTCACAAAGACCCCTTCTGTGAGAAGACCACAAAACCACCAGCTGAAGAGAGAAAAGTAAATGCTGAGAAATCAGTATGGGAAAGTCTGATAAGTTCCAGACCAATATTCCCATTGCAACAGCAAGGAATTATAAAGTCAGGACACCAAGAGTCTGCCAAAAGCCACTGTCACACCCTGGTATCAACAACTGGTGGTATATCCATCCACTCCCAACAAGGCAGTGGCTTGCTCTACACAGATAAGCACCACAGGGCTGTACTTAGAGCTGGTGAAACACAGGATCCTTGCAAGGACTTTCTGAACACCTACCTCCCTACCTATCTACTCGCACATCAGCATATCCCTTCCTCCCCCTATATCCAAGGAGCAGCTGGGGTTGACCAGGTCAAATCTATTGTCTCTCATTAGGTGACATATCACCCAGTCCCTAAACCACTGCTACCCATGGATTTATGAAGGTGTAGTGGGTGAAGGGGCTGTGTGTGTCAGCCTGAGGTGTCCAGTAAATGTTGAACTATTTGCTTCAGTCTTAACAAAAATCAAAAGATTATATCAAGCAGCTCCAAAACTGGCAATATTCACTGAATTACATATAAAAATATTTATGCAAAATTAAATAAATTTAAGTGTATTACAATGAAGATACTATCTAATCAGTAACTCAGTTATAAGTTGGCACACTGCCACCGACCCTATAGGCTGTACCATACACACAAACTGCCTCATCATGTTTCAGAGAGGCAGAGTCCAGTGCTATGATCTGCTCTCACTGTGTAGCATGCACCTCAGCAAACAAAATTACACACCAGAAATGGACACCGCTGAATGCCTCACTCTCGAGGCCAGATAATGAAAGCTCCTGTGTTTAAAGAGCAGTTCAGTGTGCACCCAAAACATTGCTTTTCTTTCTCAATTCTGGTTTTATGTCTCTTTCCATCCTGCTATTATTCTTGTTTATATTACAGCAACGTCCACAGTCTACAATACTTACACCACGCAAACACATAACAGGCAACAGTTGAGTTTCCAGCCAAAATAACACATAAAATGGAAGAGGTGTGGGCTTAAAAGCATATGCTGAGAATGGAGATGCAGATGGTTTAAGTGACTTGCCCAAGGTCAGAGATGAAGTGTGATGGCAAAATTAATCTATGAACTTTCCTTGGGATTAATCCAGTTCAGGGAGAGAATTTATATTTTTTCCCCAGGGCTACGTGTAGGAGAACTACTCTGCTGAGAGATCAGATCAGTGTAATATACCATGTTTTCCTCTACAGTGAGCAGCACGCACAAAAATTCTCATCCAGAAAACTAAATTTAAGGTCATGGACTTCAGCCAGCTTAAAGCTAAACACATAATTAAGAGCTTGGCTGGAGAGAGGTTCAGTTAAGCTTGCAAACTGGTGCACAGCCATCCCCTGATTTCTGACCACCTGTACTTCTGCAACAACAATCCCTTTTCTCAGCTATAAAAGGGGGCTGCATGCAGATGTAGCAATAGGAATCACATTCATGTGTCAGGAAGGTATAATTTGCTACTCTTAGGAATCAATGGAGTTCTTCCAGATTTTCATCTGCATAATAAAATGAAAATTGCTGTTCAATTTCATTCCTTGATGTCTTGCTGATTTTTCCCTCCCACTGAATAGCTAAATTATTTTCCAGATATGTTAAGCTCACTTCCCTGAACTTTTTTTTTTTTTTAATATATTTTCTGACCCTTTCTTCAGCTTCTAAGTACCTGTGTAAAATTAAACTTGTCCACCCTCACCAGTACTCACTGCTTTTCCTGATTTAGCTTCCTCTGGAAATTTCCATTGCATTTCTCTTCCAGGTCAATGACAAAGGTATTTAGTAAGATCTGAAAGTTGCTCAACTAGATACCTTTCCTTTGTATCTATCGCAGGATATTTCAGTTTTCAGGCCACGTGACAGCACCTTTCATAAGGCAATCCGAAATAATTTTCAGCTAAGCATTCAGAAGGCATTCAATCCCCCGTCTCTCCTCTCCTGTGAAGTTCATAGGCGTAATAGAAACGTTGGTACAATGGCATACCTGTGGAGACTAAAAAGGATGTCTGAATACAAAGGATGACTTACGTACAAAGTTATAATTATGGACGGTGTATGGTGAGACCCAGAGTACGCCACCCTCCCCCATCACCTTCAGAGCAGCTCCTCTGAGCCCCCTCTCTGAAGCCAAGTCCTTTCCTTACCCAGTTCTCACCTGTGCAAACACGGGTTACACAGCCTGAACGACAACCCCGTTTTCTCATCTAAAACGTAACACGTGAGAGAGGTTTTTGTTGCAGACAAATAGTCCTTCACAGCTTTCTAACCTCTCTCATTCCTCTCAGAAGGTTTGCTTGTGATTTCCTCTAAGTGCGAGCTGTTAGCATTGTAAGTGACTTTCCACTGAATGCATTAATAGAGAACTCACATTTTACCCCTAACTCCCACTGGAATCTGTATTACCTCACTTAGTAACCCATTTCTGCTTCTGCTCTTTAGAGCACTTCAAATGATGAACATGAACGTCTTTGTGTTTCTTTAAAAAACACGAATATTTTCCGTAACAGTTCTGTCACTGTAGTTTCTGCTTTCACATCCAATATTTTTATTCCTGC
>NW_010258385.1:56812-105979 GCF_000690775.1 Eurypyga helias
ACTGGCACAACGTTTTTAAATTATAAACTTCCTCTAAACAGATTATTTGCTGCCAAAGCACTTTATTAAATCTATCAACTCCTCCCTTGGATTACTAATTCAATGCTAATTTTGAAAGACAAGGTTATGAGGGTACATACAGCTCTTGCTGCATTTATTATTTAAATTAACTCTTATAAACTCAAGCAGCACCACAGCCATTTGTGAAGCATTAATGACACAAGAAAGGCAAAACCCACCAAAACATAAGACCACATGAAGGATAGCTTATTTTTTGGTTGGTTTTTTTTTTTTTTTTGGTTGTTTTTTTTTTTTTTTTTTATCTGGAACATAAGTAGTAGACAGCAAGATTATATATATATATATATGAAAATAACATTCTTGATTTTTTTCCATAAGCATCAGCATACAGTTTTTTTCAGATACAGTCAATATATGCTGCCTACAGAAGGAGTACAGGAAGGCTGGATGTTCTTCCAGCAGGAAATCTTAAAGGCACAGGAGCAGGCTGTCCCCACGTGCCAGAAGATGAGATGGCAGGGTAGACCGCCGGCCTGGCTGAACAGAGACCTTCAGTTGGACTTCAGGATAAAAAGGAGTTTACAAGCTCTGGAAGAAGGGATAGGCAACTCAGGAAGACCACAAGAATGTTGTGAGATTATGCAGGGAGCAAATTAGAAGGGCCAAAACCCAACTAGAATTTAATCTGGCCTCTGCCACAAAAGGCAATTAAGAAATTTTCTATAAATACATTAGCCACAAACAGAGGGCTGAGGAGAGTCTCCATCCTTTAGTGAATGTGGGGGGAAACATAGTGACAAAGGATGACGAAAAGGCTGAGGTACTCAATGCCTTCTTTGCCTTGGTCTTTATAGAAAGGCCAGTTGTTCTCCAGGTACCCAGCCCCCTGTGGTGGAATGCAGGAACGGGGAGCAGAATGAAGCCCCCACAGTCCAAGAGGAAATAGTTAGTGACCTGCTACATCATTTACACATCCACAGGTCTATGGGTAGATGAGTGGCTGGAAAGCTTCCCAACAGAAGCGGACTTGGAGGTGTTGGTCAACAGCAGCTGGATATAAGCCAGACGTGTGCCCAGGTGACCAAGAAGGCCAACGGCACCCTGGCCTGCAGCAGGAAGAGTGTGGCCAGCAGGACCAGGGCAGGGATTGTCCCTCTCGATGAGGCTGCACCTCAAATCCTGGGGTCAGTTTTGGGCCCCTCACTGCAAGAACAACAGTGAGGTTCTGGGGTGTGTCCAGAGAAGGGCAACGGAGCTGGGGAAGGGGCCGGAGCACAAGTCCTGTGAGGAGCAGCTGAGGGAGCTGGGGGTGTTCAGCCTGGACAAGAGGAGGCTCAGGGGAGACCCTATTACTCTCTGCAACTGCCTGAAAGGAGGGTGCAGAGCAGGGGGGTTGGTCTCTTCTGCCAAGTGACAAGTGATAGGACAAAAGGAAATGGCCTCATGTTGAGCCAAGAGAGTTAGAGATTGGATATTAGGAAAAATTTCTTCACTGAAAGGGTTTTCAGGCATTGGAACAGGCTGACCAGGGAAGTGATTGAGTAACCATCTCTGGAGATATTTAAGAGATGTGTAGATGTTGTCCTTAGGGACATGGTTTACTGGTGGATTTGACAGTGTTAGGTTAACAGTTGGACTTGATGATCTTAAAGATCTTTTACAGCTTAAATGATTCTATGATGCTACGAATTTTACATAGGCAAACCACAAAAGACAGATGTGTATTGGCAGCCACCCAAGGGTTGGGAACAAAATGGTCTTCCTAGGACAGGCTACAATATTTACGTATCTTTAAAATTTCTAGGTATCATTTCCTGGATTGTGGTCCATTTGTGTCACCAAAATCAGAAGATGCCAAAACCTCTCAGTACAATTCTGGATCATAGTGGGTAAAGGATAAATGGCCCTAATTCCTGTGGACCCTATGCTGCCTCCTTCCTTCATTACAGATGCAAGATCAGTCCATCAGCACCCTGGTAGAGAGTGCCATAGGGGACAGCCTTAGCTGTAACTCTCTCTCGCCTTGGCTGTTCCTTCCTAAAGACTAACCCTCAACCATCTGAATGTGCTGTACTCTGCGCTGAGGGTTTGTGGCCAGAAAAGTTTCTGTGGTTCAGGTTGTGTCAGCCCTCCTCAGACCCAATGAGAGGAACAAGGCTTTTCAGACTGTGTGCCAGCAAAACAGCCAAGCCCAGAGGTGAAGGCAGAGTCTTGAGCTGCTTGCTACACCAACAAGCCCATGAAATAAATCCCTTGTGAGAAAGGTCATGATGAACCCATGAGGGGTTTCAGATGGTATGAAAACCAATGATAATTTGCCCAGAAGAGAAATGGACAAACACTCCCATCTCACTTAGCCTTATCTTCACAGAAACATCCCACTTAAAAACCAGATTGCAATATTTTTGTTGTAAAGATCAACTGTTTCATTATCTCTTTTTTTTTTTTTCTCCCCACACACACCATATAAAATATGAAACACAATGAAACATCTTTCCGGCTTATTATCCTCAGGTAAGAACTCAATTTCATGAAATAAGAGTCAACCTCAAGAGCTTTACAATAATGCCAGAGGAACTATGCTGACTAGAATAATGGGGTTGGAAGTCAAGCACAAAACCATATAGGACAAGAAATATTTTCTTCTTTCTAAAATCAGTTTTTTTGTGAAACTTCAATGCTCTGTTTATAAGACCTATTCCTTACTTTCTTCCATGAGAAACATCTATTCTGTCAAATTTACTGATACAGTAACTCCATATAAAACTTTCAACAAATCCACATCTCTCTCTGAGACCATATAAAACGTAATTTGATTACGTCAAATAATATCCCTATAATTATAATCATCTTACAGTAATCTCTTATACATTTCACTCTGAATCACTGTTTTAACACTTGATGAAACAAACTAATGTGTCAAACATAAAAAGGAAATTTAGATTGAAACCATATAAGGGAACATAATTATACAGCAATTAAAGTACAATTGCATGATGATTACTAGAAAATTTAGAGCAACTGACATAGTACGGGCATTTTTCTCTTTTAATATGGCATGTTAAGTGATTGTTCTTTTTTCTATTTTATTTTAGCAATTCCATCATCTTGGTTTATTTTTTCAAACAAATTTTACATGGAAGCTTATTTAAAAAAAAAACCCAACAACAAACAACAAAAACCAAACATTTTCTTGGAGACTCAAACTCTCTTGGGCTGCATACCTCATATAAAGCAATGTTTGGGTCATATCACTATCAGTTTATAATTTTATTGACGTGAGTATTAAACTAGCACTCAATTAAACAAGACACACAACACACCCCCTTGCTAATACAGTGAAATAAGTATACAAGATACGCTTTCACCAGTGTGATACAGTTTTCCCTTTTTCTTTTAGTAGTTCTCTTTTTTTACAGAGGAGCTGTGTAATCAGCTGCAACAGCTTTGTCATTCTTACTGGTTCAAGCTGTCCTCTTAATACTCTGTCTTAAGAGCCCACAAGTATCTGTATCACATTAAAAATGTAATAGCTGTATCTGAAAGGGGATACATTTTCTAATATCTGTGATTTGCACAATGGACCAAATATCCAACCTTAGGCTATACATTGGAGACGCCTTTTTTTTTTTCCTTTGCAGATAAGCCTTTTTGTATTCACAGTGTAAATGGAAATTGCTATTTGTTCACATAACAATTACATTAAGCTTCTAGATGCTATTCATCTATGCACACAAATCTGGTAACAGGCATCAATATGCAGGTTTTGAATTATGTAGACTTTTTAAAAGACTAACCCATAACATCCCATAACATTTCTTCTAGGCCCCTCAATTTCATAAGTATTGACAAAAAGGAAAAAGCTGAAAAAATTAGTACCATAGCAACCTCAGAATCGGTGCCTGTAACAAAACCACTTTCCTACAGTCACCTGGTAAAGTAGTTGCTATAGTTTAACATTTCATTGACCCACAGGAGAAAGATTGGAGGCTACATAAATGGGTCAAAGGCCATCACCCTAGGATGTTGCCTAAAAAAGTTATCTAAATAGGAAATAAATTATCCCAGGCATAGAGCTGTTCTACCATGGACAGATTATTACTGGTATCCATCCTAGCTAGACTTAAATCCAACTACGGCAAAAACTAAGTGCATAAGAAATGCCACGTTGCACTGGACAGGTCATCCTCCCAGCCCAGCATTCTCTCAGTCTGTGGTAGCAGGGGACAGTGATCAGGGATGCCTGGGCACTCTCTGCTCTTGGTTCCCCTCACACTCCCCCTGAATCCCAGACATTACCACTGGAAAGGAGGGCACATCCCTCCCTGTCCCTGAATGTGAACCTGTTGTTCATGAGTGTGTGCGATCCTCCCTTATCCAGCCTGCACTGTGTCCCTCTCTGGGAACAAATTCCACATGTTGACTAACCCCTGAGTAGGGAAGTACTTCCTTTACCTGCTTCAAGCAACAGTTTTAAGAAATACCCCTAGCAATGAAGCTTTACATTTGTTGTATTCACCACCTCCCGGAGTTTGTCAATCTCCGTCCTACCCCTTCTTAGCCCCACGCTGCATAAGGTGTGGCACATCACCCATTTAAGTTGACTCTGACTCCAAAAAACTTCATGCCATTATTCTGCATTCTTCCTTCTGCTTCCTAATTCTCTTTTCTGACCAAAGCACAAGTAAAATATCAGTTTTTACAGCAGATCATACTACTTTGAAGCCAAGGACAACGCATGCAGAAAACACATGAATCTTTTTTACTGGATTAGGACCATGTTTACCATTAGATCTTTCCCCACAAATGACTGTTTAACTGTAGCTTCTTTATGATCTAGCTCAAATTCTGTCAAAACAAAGCTGTATGAGCAGGCCTTAATGCAATTTCCCATTCAGGGTCTAAAGACAGAACAGATCATTAATTTTCATAAAAGCAAGCAAAGAGTCAAACACCCAGAAGGGAAATGTTTAAGTGCATTCTCAATATTGGGAACATTATTTAAATATACTAGCTAGAGTAAAGGCTTAAATGAGCTACACTGGCCACAATGTCATTACCAATACCTATGTCCATTAATTACATCTTCATCTCATCCTTAAGCCTTTTCATCAGAGATGACTGTTTTTAAAACATTTTCATCTGAAAGACTGTTCTCTGATTCTCCCAATTGCAAAGAAGATTACGAAATGGCATCCATTAGTAACATAATACAAAAGCAGAACATAGTATCTTTCAAGTCATCATGCAAAATTATTAAAGTGGTTAATGATTTTTGGATACTCAGCCCACTTTAGTTTTCAAGCATTATTTTCAGTACTTGACATAGAATCATAGAATCAGAGAATGGTTGGGGTTGGAAGGGACCTTAAAGATCATCTAGTTCCACCCCCCCTGCCATGGGCAGGGACACCTTCCACTAGACCAGGTTGCGCAAAGCCACATCCAGCCTGGCCTTGAAGACATCCAGGGATGGGGCATCCACAGCTTCTCTGGGCAACCTGTTCTAGTGCCTCACCACCCTCTCTGGGAAGAATTTCTTCCTGACATCTAATCTAAACCTCCCCGATTTCAATTTATACCCATTACCCCTTGTCCTATCACTACAGGCTCTTGTAAAAAGTCCTCTCCCAGTACCCTTGTAGGCCTCTTCAGATACTGGAAAGCTGCAATGACATATCTACATGCAAATCTAAATGTATGCTTTAAAGGAAGCAAAATAAAATAAGTTATCACCAGTTAATACATCAAAGTCATCTACAACCACAAATGAAATGTGACCAATTTACAGTAAATAGCAAACATTAGATCCAAGAGGAAACAACTAAAATAAAATTGTCAACTAGAAAACTTGAAATCAAAGTCATTATTAGGAAGGTAGGTGGCAACTGCATCTAATAAAATATGAAAGGAATACATGGCCATAGACATGGGTTGTAGGGTATCGCCATGGCAAGATGCAGTGAAATATCACAATGTGTCTCAGCCTTTACTGAAAATAAAAAAACACACAATATAACCTGCTGAATCTTCGAGATCCTCATCAGTTTGTCCATCAACCAGAAAAGGCTTCATGGCCAAAGAAAGGCTTTCACGGCCAAAGAAAGGCTTTCACTTTCCTACAGTCAGAGGAATCACATTTTATTTCTTACTTTCAGCTTATCTGAACTCTGCAGGAATGACTGTTGATGCAATGATGACCAAATGACAGAAGCTAAGGTTCAACTATCAGTATCTCCTTCCTGTATGTAATCTGGAATTGCTATCAGGAGGAAGAAAAAGGCCATACTTTTCCATTTCAAATATAATGAGAATTGTTCATGCTTCAGTCATGAACCTACCTAGAATATTCATTGAAACAATGTGCATGCATGGGATTTTTTTTGTTTGTCTGCTTGTGGGTTTGGGGGGTTTTTTGGTGTTTTTATTTTATTTGGGGGGCTGTTGGTTTTCTTACTTTTTGCTTCTCTCTAGGTTCTTAATACTAAAACCACTGGTTTAGCAACTACTAAATGAAGCAATCTCATGATTCTGCAAGTTTGATGAATGAACAAATCTTTGCATAGGCAGACACTAACAAGGCCTGTTTTTAATAATCTTTTTTGTTATTGTGCAAAAAAACCCTTCCATAGAGGCTGACAGCACTGTGTGGGAACAGTTCATCTGACTTTTCACATCAGATTGAGGTTCAGTGATTTATTTTTTGTCCATGCAGACCCATTATTAATGCTTCTTCTCAGAACATCTCTAGATAAAACAGGTCCCTAGCATTCTTTCTGCTCTCAAATTTATTCTCCTGCCCTGTACTGCCTCTGTTCTCCCTTTTATTTTCAGTTTTCCTGTTTTCTTATGTGTCTCTGTTGTCGGGAGAAACTATTTTTGCTTTACTCTTCCAACACTATATGTAATGCCACTACCTATTTTGGGTACACCAAGAACACAGTTTCTTGTCCCTGTTAAGACTAGAGCTGCAGAAGTTTTTTCTCTCCCTGTGAATATGAATACTGACATAATTTTTTCAACTGACCTGCTGAAATCTGGACAGCAACATATCAGACATGAATACTAAGTCTGACCACAACTGAGGGCTTCTTGCAAGCAGGGATACACCTCTGAAACTCTGTGTCGAACAGACTGTAGTCCTCTGGTACTTGGTAGATTTACATCAACTACAAATATATTCTAGTCACATTTAGTCAGGTGTATTTCCCCATTCTTCCTGAGACATCTGTCTTTTCACACTAAGTTATGGATTTAATAAATATGGAGGAAGAATTTACATTTCTGCATGGATACTTGGTAAGAATATTTAGCTGACAAGAAGTGCGGAAGCCACACCTCATTAGTGTTTTAATATTTCTCTGTACTCCATGAATATATTTACATTTTTTTCACTACTTTTCAATATCTGTTAATGCTTGTCCATCTCAGACAATTTAAACAAAAAACTTAAATAATATTACAAATGTTTAAGATTTATGACAGATATGTTACCATGCACTTACCGATGTGCACTTTTGAGCTAATTAAGGAACCACACATAGCATAGATATTAATGCAATTTATGTATCTTAATGAAGAATGACAAAAAGAAAATTCAAATATATTGAACCCACAGCCTCAAGAAATACCCCTACAAGCTGCATTAATACAGCTAGTAAAATTTCTTCCTCGCCATCAGCCAATGTTGTGTGTTTGATTAACTTACACCTAAAATGTTGCCCTCTCTTCTTTGTCACTAAGAAATGCCAAGAACTTGATTCTTTCTTTTTCGATTAACAGTTTCAGTTGTCAAAGGCATTGGAAAGTATCATGATTTTTTTTTTAATAGTTTGATTTTTAGAGCTGCTATTAAGTAAGCTTTCAAAACCTTTAGCCCCTCTTTATTTATTACAATAATCAGATTTTTTAGGATTATGTCTCATAACAGAATGCCAAAATTCTGATAATCTTTTAAGACATATGCTATTTACAGAAGAAAAAAAAAAAATCTTTCCTTAATGAAACCTAAAAGGAAACATTTCTGCATATACAAGATGGAATTCATTTCAACATATCGGGAAAGGTATGGTTTCCATCCCTAAACAGTAATGATTCGTACAGAAAAAATTCTCCATAACTACTAGCATATTTTTTCCCAAAATAATTATGAAACTGATTCACTCTTGCATTGCTTCAGTCCCAAAATACATTGAAATCAACTGACTTCAAACCCAGAATTATGCTGCAATGAATCACTTTTTACATATATTTAAACCAAACTATTTCCAGATATGTCATTTTAATATTAAACACTCTCTACAATGCATGTGTTTCTGCACCTGAATATCAAACTGTTCCTGTGTACTCTAACCCATAGACATTCCTTTACCCATTTCATGATTCTTTTTGTTAGTTCAAGACAGAAATGATGAAATATTGAAAAATTATATAAAACAATGAAAAGCAATTGAGACCTGCATTTTCTCATCCTCCCTCACAATGCCCTGTGAGTTCTTCTCTGCTACTGGCTTCACAAAGAAGAGTAAAGCCCACTTCTTGAGGATCCCTTCCTTAGCCCAGTATCGTGGGGTGTTCCAATTACATGTCCCCTTGGGTATCCTTCCATGTTCTGAGTACAGATGGATATCCAAACTACAAGAGTCCTTATACTATGTATTTTACAAAGTATGAAAGTCTCTGTTATCTATATCTAGAGTGCTCAATGGTTCCAGCAGCAAGACACCATCTTCTACTAATGAGGACAGCCAGACTAAAGAAAGGTCATTGGACTGAAATTGTACATCATTAAAGGAAGATGGGCAGGAAGCATCAGATGCAAAACTACCAGACTCCAGATGTACTACTAATTTTTCAGGGCTATCTCTCCGTGTATCTTGAAAAGTATTTCACAGACAAGAAAGGCAAAGTAAAAGAGGGAGAAGAACTATATCCTAGCCTCTTCCAAAATATATTTTAAAAACTACATGGAAATCACCACTAGAAAACTGAGTATTTAGCAAATTCAAGTACATGAGTGTAGCAAAGGAGTTAGGCATCCAGCATCATGAAATGTCACAGACAAATCACTCAGCTTAAGCATGACAGTGTCTATTTTGAAACAGGACGCAACTAAAATATACGTATGCTGACACAGAAAGTAAGCACACAGGACGTGGACATAAGCAACTGTTAAAATCTTTTGAGGTTTTATGAAGGGTATTATTAAAACAGTGAACTTGAATTTCTGCTTAATTGATTTTTTGTTGTTGTTGTTGAAGTTCGGCAAGAGTAGCAGTTACACAGTTCTAGAAATCAAGAATTAAATGAAAAAAAAAAGATTTCAAAATCCCCACTGCTGAAAGTATTACTGCTCATAGACTGTTTGCTAAAGCCATGCTTGATTTCACAGACAAACTTACTGATATATTGCAGCTCAGCATCAACATTAAAATCGCAGTTTATTCACCAGTACATATATAGGAACATACAAACAGAGATCCATTTTCTGAGCTGCATGTTTACCTGTTTAATCATGACTCCAGATCCAGCCAGAAAAATCTTTGTGTTTACTCAGTTTCAAGTTTTGACCTTAATCATTATAAAACGTGTACCTTGTACATCTCTCCTGCTTAAAGATTTCAGCCTTCAGTCATGCTAAGCTAGGATTGTGGATCTCACAGATGTCCTTATATTTATTATTAAATTCCTCGCAGTGCAGTACTATTACCACTTTGTCTATCGTTCTAAGTGATATCACTGATATCTGCAGAAGTCCTTTCAACTTCTAGCTGTCACACACTCCACTGAAACAGGTTTAAAATCTAAGCAAAATATGTGCTATCATCAATAATAAAAATCAAATAACAATGAACAACGATAATCACTGATTTACCACTACATTGTTTTTCAGTAAAAGCCATCTCCTGGTTCTAACAAATCTCCCCAATACTCTACATAATTCTAAGTTTGTGTTGATGTCTCATTAATCCAGACTTCTGGTTTGTTTTTTTTTTACTTTGAGCTTTTAAATAAAATGTCTGTGACTATGACAGAATAGCCTTTTAGCTGAGAAAAGAACCTACTTGACGGAGAAACTAAGAATTTATAACAAGCGACAAAATTTACAAAGATAAATTTAAATTAGAGATAAAATCCTGTTGGACCAGGGGTTTTCGACCTTAACATTCATGCATTATTCTTTGCAATGTTCCAAGGAAATACTTCCCAATTTTTTTTTTCCAGTATTTTTCCACTTTTTCTTTTTCACTGCATCCTAGCAGATGCAGCACAGCAAAATCCATATTAAACATATCAACTCTTTACTGAGTCTGTAGAATAAACAAGCAGATCAAAACGTTATGCAAATCACATAACGGCTACTTGATGATGATTTTTTGCCAATGGGTATCTTAAATTGACATGGATATTGGATTAAGTGCTAGAGAAGACAGGACAAATCTGTTTTCCATACAACCATAGAAATCACGATTGAGATTTAGCAGCTTCCATCTGGCTCCTGCACCACGGCAAAAACACAGTGTGGCTATCCTGTGATAATGACTGCGACAGCAGAGATTCCCTTCCTGTCCGCCTCCTCAGGCGTTCGTTATTGCCACTTACTCTCTAAGCAGTAGTCATCAAGGACATACACGTGCTGAATTCAGATCAAACAAAATATCCAGTCAAAAAATTAGTTTTAAATGATGGAACACACATATAAAGCATTTGTGTTTGTGGTCCGACTAGTGATTGTAGCTGGACACAGTTAAAATCAACAACCAATGTTTCTCTTCCCCCCCACACACACCGGCCCCTTCCCCCAGCTGCACAATACCATAGACACTGAAAAAATGTAGGAGTTCTATCTCTCTTGCCTCATATATATATAAAATTCTCTGAAGTGCTAGGTCATTAGGATCTAATTTCCACAGTCCTCAAATATCTAACGAGCAGCTGCTTGACAGTCCAAGGCCTCCAACAATCGACTGGTAATAAAGAGCACCAAGTGGGAAGCAGCAGCTCCTGCTGATGGGGCAGCCACGTCTAGAAATAAGCTGCCTGGTTTTGCCCACATTAAGAAGACAGTAGAAATTGAAGGGTACAGGTTGGCGGAGGAATTGGGGACCTAAAGAGTCTGTACGTGTGCAGGTTTGCCAAATTACACTCTGTTGTATTACTACTACTGCCCCACTCTAAGAAGCTTGGTCCATAGGACACTGATAATGCAGGACACAGCCAAAATACACTCTGAAGTCTACAAATCCACAAAAATAACTCATCAGAAATCTGGAGGTAGGATTTTCCTTTAATGTGATTCAGGTTAATGTACCCCTTTAAGAAGGCGCTACATAAAGCAGAGAGCATCTGATGTATTCAAAGAAAAACATTGGGACCTCTACTTTAAATTTCAGAAGTTCAGAATGAATTTACTGCTGAAGACACGATATGTCACGCATAGTTAAAATCTGCAAGTGAACTCCACCGGGTATGGAAAACCCACAACATACTTTTTTTTTTTTTAAGTAGTAGATGCAGTTTTTGATATGCACACTGACAGTGTGAAATGTCAAATAAAACCATATCCCAAGGACCATGGTATTGATCAAATCTGAGACTTTAAAAGTAACAATTTCTGTTGCTGAGCAGACCTGCCTGATTTACAAGTAAACTGCATAAAAACATCACTTAAACTATCAGTGGAATTTGAAAATAAAAGTATCATCAGCTGCTAAGCCAAATCAACATGAGTTAATGACACTCAATAACAGATTTACTTTCAGTTTTATGAAGGACTGTGTGCAGCCCCACTGACTGATGAAGAACTGCATAGAGCTCTGGGCTGTCTAAGTGTACACACTAAGTTCAGTACCTAGAAATTTAGTAAAAAACCTGTACCTAACCTGACTGCTGAGGCAGGTCCACTTGGAACACATTTCTGGGTACATGAAGGAAAAGATACTGAAAACAGACTGCACAGATTTAGCAAGAGTAAGTTACACCTGACAAACCTGATGGCTTACTAGGTGAAAACAAATGAACCTGGGGACAAGGGGAAAGAAAGAGAGAAAATTTACCTCAGCTTTTTCAAAGCTTTTGACCCTCCCTCCCAAAAGAGCCATGTATTTGAATGTGGACATTACAGTCTACATATGTAGAGAGCTACATGGATTGAACACTGGTGTGATGGGAAGGCTCAGAGGGCAGGGATTCATGGGTCATACTCTACCTGGGAGTGGCAAGCAAAGTACTCTTGGGGACTATCCTGCGATCTGTCCTCCTTTGCGTCTTCATCTATGACCTGGAGGAAGGAAGCCAAGGAGACCACCCATCAAGCTGGACACCAAACTGGTGGTGGCATCAGGGGGAGCAGTTGACACCCGCAAGGGCAGGGCTGCTCTTCAGGGGACAGGCTGGAAGAGCAGGCCAACAGGAACTCCGTGAAATCCAACAAGGACCAACACCAAATCCTGTACCTGGGAAGGAGAAACCCCTGTCAGGGACCCAGGCTGCAGCTCTGTGGAAAAGGAGCATTAGGTCTTGGCAGACACTGACCTGGTTGTTTCCATATCTCACTTTCCTCATTAATTTATTTGACTACCAATTTGCAGTAGGAAATCACTCAAAAGCTACATTACGGCATAATGCCCTTCCTACCATTTAAGTTATTACAAACTTTCTATTGTTCAATTAAATTTCCATCCAAAAATACTTCCTTATTTCTTGTATCTAGGGAGAGTACTGGGGATCCTAGCAGCACTTCACTCTTACCCAGCAAGCCTAACTGGTCTACGCAGAGTGGCAGAACACAGCTAGAGCTGGCAGCAGCTCACACACTGCCATGGGTACTGAAGACACACATCTGTGAAGTCATGTCCCTTCACCACGCACTCAGCCTGTATTACTAGAGTCCAGCCTCACTGATACTTCAGTACAAAATCCTAGAAAGTACTGGAACAACAACAAAAATCGCCTTTAAACAAGTTTGGGAAAAGCGCAAAGCCGACTGAAGTTTTCTGCTGGATTTAGAGGGCTTTTGAGTCAAGACATCTGTAGAGAAACAGATTTTCAGCTTTGCACTGGCACCCACTCCCTAGGATACTAAAAACATTTTTAGTGAAAAAATGGAACAATGTTTGAGACCACCACCAGTTAAAAAACAAAGAGAAAAAAAAGCCAGACAGACATGAACTCAGTCTCTCCAGTGTAATGCTACTACCAGAAATCCCATAGAGACACAGTGATCCCAATCAATATAGAAAAACACTTCTAAAGGATATTAGATATGTGACATTTGAGGAGTCACTCTATTTTCCAGTCTTTAGAAAAACTATTTGAGATGCCTAGAAAGCCAGATATAAGAAAAACCCGTTCATTATTCAGACAGAATTTACAGGAGAGAGGGAATAAGCTCTTCTCTCAAGCGTGGCAAAACTGCCAGCACCAAGAGGCAAGGAAGTGCCAAGGAGCCTCCATCCCCCTAAAGAGGAACCAATTGAAAATGGACCCAGTGCACTAATTACCATCTGTAAGAAAAAAAAGGGTATTTTCTGTTTTTCCATTTAGTCCTGAAAAATGGCCTTGAAGGGGCTGTCATTTATACCAGATTTTTGCTGATAGCACAGAACTGTGCTGTCTTTATTCTGGAAGCCAAAAAAATTATTTTATTGTGTGCTCCCCTGACATCCTCAAACTAGATTAAATGACACACTGAAACAAGGGTTAGTCTGGTTTTATTACTGCTCTGTGTATATGTGTGTATCTACGCACACACCAGAGCAAATTAAAGTAAAATTGCTTAAGGCATTTTGAGTTTCAAGATCTTAAAATAACCAACCTCTCAGTCTTTCTCTGTCAGCCTTATTGTTACGTTAAAACCACACTGTTCCCAGAATATTCTTGTGTCATTCAATAACATTGCATTTACGGCTCACTCTCTCTCCCTTTTCCTTTCTTTATGCCTATGGTTGGCTTTCTGTTTCTCTGTAGCATGCAAGGAGCAAAGCAAGCAGTTCTGTATTGCTCAGGAAAAGGATTCCACCTCCTGACTCCCAGCCGTGATGAGAGCAGTCTGCGCTGAACCTCACATCAAGCGAGACACTTCACCTGCAAATTCCTCCCAGCAATGAGATGGAAAACAAGAGCCAGTAATTCACAGCACAAATATTTGCATTAAGGTGACAATTAGACGCATCCTATACAGACAGCTCTCTAACAAGACAGAAAATAGCACAGCTGAAGAAGAATTGGAGAAGAGAATAAAATGACTGTGGAATGTCAGTATTCCCTGCCTGGGTTAGTTCTCAAATGCAACACTGAAAGAGCTTTTATTTTCCTCAGAAGGATGCCTTCCTTATCTTGCATTTATGTCTCCGAGAGTTTTGAACCAGAGATTTTGTACTAATTATTTCCAAGCTTAGTCCTTTTCTTTATGGCACCATAAATTCCCTCTAATTCCACATGCCACAGGCTGGGGCTGCTCACCTGAAACCTCCTTTCCAGAGGCTACACGCCCTTCTGGTCACCAGGGCTTCGTCACCAAAGTGCTGCTTATTGTATACATCAGGTCCCATTTCTGCCTGTCATTTGTTAGGCATCTACAGAGAGCTGATTATGTTGTACTTTCCTACCTTCTCAGCATATTCTCACAGATAATTTAGGAAAAATCAAAACCTGCTGCCAACAAGCAGAGGATGCCAAATGAAGGCTTAAACCTAAAATTATTTTTACTAGATACTACTTTTATGCTCTCTGTGGTTCTGTCAAGGAGAAAAAAAATAGCACTACATGAATTCAAGTTATTATTCTCATGAGGAAAAATTCTCATGAGTTTTCCACTTGATAATGAGCAGATATTTTAAAAAATAAAGTAACTTCTGAAATCCACAGTGGTTTTAATATTTTTTGTGAGATTTAAATAAAATATTATGTTTATATATTTATGAAAGGCCCTTCTGATTCCAGCTTTGGAGGATGGGGTTGAAAGAAGCAGGTATAGAATGTTAGCTCCATATTTGAACTAATGGTTTTCCTGGCATAACGTGAAAGCCCTACACCAGCACCCCCTGAAAGAGTGCTAAATAAAATCCATCTAATAAAAGATTGGCTATATGGAAAATTAAATTAGACAGGCAGCTTGATTGTTTTCACAAAAAGTATGAACCTGTGCACATGTATTACCCAGAACTGCCTAATTGATTATGTTGATGAGAGCTCAGACTCACAAAAGAGCAATAGCCCCAGCTCCACATGAAAAACATGTCAACTGTCCCTCCTGCATTTTAACCAGGTACCACTTTAAGCCATTTATAGGCTTTGTCATTATTGGGAAGTTTGACTACGTAACACATCTCATTTCTAGTTGCTTTAATTTGATGTCTGTATTATCAAATCCTTCTGTGAATATGGTATCTTTACTGACAAAGGCTATATCAGATCACGGACATTGTAGAATGAGTAAATCTTTGTACACACCAATTCAAATAGGATGATTTTTAGACAACAGTTTTGCTGACACAAGGTTTTTTCTAGAAGGTGGATCCAGAAGGAATAACATTTCCTTGGAAACAAGAGAGACAGAGTTTTTTAAAAAAAAAAAAAATGGTGTTAAAAAAGAACGCTTAAGCAGCCACCTGATTGCTGAAGAACATCCCAATATAGACAGTGAAGCATATCCTCAAATAATCATAGATATATGCATGCACCTCTGCATATATTTACATTTATGGGGGGAGATAGAATGTATTGCATGGGCTGCCTGCATGAAAACATGTATTTTTGATCTATTGCCTTATGTCTTTTTGCTTCTCTTAACAGATATTCATGAAAAAGTGAACTGTAAACCTCAGAAAGCTGCCAGACTGGAGCTTTCAAACCTGGAAAGCTAAGAAATTTGGGGTGTCTTTTATCCTACAGCAGCTGGAAAGCAGAGCCCTTTTAGAGATGGGCTCTGTTCATTCTGAAACTCCATCCTCACCTTGCTCAAACTCAGGAAAGATTAAAAAAAACAAGTCTAATGCACAGGCTCCAAATCCAGTAAGGCAGGAAGCTCCACTGGGACAGATTCCCCAGCTTAATGATACCATTTTCAGTCTTTATTGCAAACCCTCCAAAACAAGAAGCTGCTCTACTTAGTTTTTGATCAGTTGGTTTCTTTGGCTTTTTTTTTTTTTAAAGAACAATCTCTAAAGCATTGTCATCTGAAAATTATCCTGCATTTGTGAGAGAATTACTGTTACACTGATTTATGTCACATCTTTAAAGCTTTTAGAATCAACAGAGACAAGAGGAGAAAAAGAATTATCAATACGAGAATTTTCAGCTTTATTTGCAGGATTTCTGTCTGTAAAAGACCTGAAGATGTTGACTATCTAATTTGATTGCCTAAGGGCAATATTAGTTACCAAAGAAACCCAAGCACATATTAAATAGTGAAAACTCCTTATTGGAATTATAATCCATTTAAATGTCAAGATGAAGTGAGTCCTGCATTTAACTCCTTCGTACTTGCTGAAGAGAGTGGAATTTAGATTCTCTACAGAGCTGTACTTCCCACTGAGTACTTATTTCCATAACATTGCATGTGTGTCAGAGCAATAAATCTGTAAAGTGTATTGATTTTTGGCAATCATTTTATCAAATATTTCCTCCCTTCTATAGGGAGTGTCCAATTACAATCCTCCAGGATGATGCTGTAAAGAGGCAGGCAAGGTCTAGGATCTCCTAAGTGCTAAATATTCATAAAAGGTGCTTGTAACGATAATGATATCTATTGGATAAATTGTATTTAGGCATCCGTCTTATACCTATCTAAGATAAATTATGTTTTAAACCCATGCCAATGCAAAGACACTGTGTTTATTCACAATATTAAGAGTTCTCCATGAACAAGTTGAAGAGCGTGTGACTGTAAGTGATCAGATAACAGAATCCCCGGGCATTAACACCACTTTTGGCCAAGGGAGGGGAATAACTCTTCTTAGAATAAAAACCTTTGTATATCCAGCATATCTTAATGAATATGGCTTTTGTTTCATTGCGTACAATTCCACCTGGCTGGGCTGCACCATTGAACAATTCCCTCTAAGCATATCGTTATATAGTCCTTTGACTGTCCAGGGTTCTGACAAAGTAGCTTTAACTTTACATCTTATTTTTGCAGCTGAAAGACCTAGGTGTAATTTGCTGACCGCTTGTCAGCAAATTAAGTGACAGTAGTAAGACTAGAGCTTATACTGTTATTTGGCAGACCAAAATTTTACTACAGAGTAGGAAAGTGCCCTCTCTGATACCTATCACCTTTAGCTCACCAGTCACATATGAAGTTTTACGCTATGCCAGATGTTTCTGCTAACCTACTGTAGAAAGCAAACTGCAAGAATCCAAATTAGGCTTCCTTAGGAGGTGCCCACCCCTTATCTGAGAATATTGCACACATCGCCTGTTGCCACTTAATTATCAGCAAATAAGAAGCAAGAAAGGCTAATTTAAATTCATTATTATTCTAATACTTCAAATACCACATTATTTCCCCATCTGCCAATGGGTATTTTTCTAATATTTCAAATAGCACATCTGCCAAGGGGCCATGCAGGTGCACAGAGCAAAGCATGCAGATCAGACTGTTAAGAACAAAAAGCCTCAGTTGGTTTCACTGGCACCTGAAATAACTCCCTTTTTTATTGAGGTTCTTGTAATATGCCTTCTACCATCCCATTCAGAACTTTATTTTCCTAAATCTCTCCTTGATATGAATAGAATTTAGCATATAAACAGGAGACAACAAGCCTGCTAACACTGTAGAAAACGTTTGCAATCATGTAATGAAAAAACACTCATATATAGGTTTTTGTTTTCTATAGCAGGTTTCATAAACCGCAAGCAACCAGAACTTGGAGTGTGTGCAGTGCCGTAACTCCCAAAGCCCTTATTTTAACGCCGTAACTTGGAGGTGATCTTGGGTTCCTCACCTCTCTATATCTCATGGCAGCAAAAAGCAGATCCCTTCATTCTCAAGCAATAAAAGTTCTCTGAAAGAGCAGTGAATTGAAGTATCTACTGTTGTCTCAGTTGCAGCAATTACTATAGGAGGCAATGATGGAAAGTAGGGTTATCTCATTGTCACTGCACAGGGGTACCAGAGGAGGATACAAGCTAGTGGGAGAAATTAAATTGTCATCCTGAGAGATGTGAGTATAAGGGAGTTAATGACTCCCCTTCTGTGAAAGAGTCACACATGGCAGTGGCACCCAGACCTCTACTGCACAGCCTGTGAGCATCCTAGGAAGAGCCCTGAGAGTCTAGCACATCTGAGGTTCACACAAAACCCAACTGGCTGCATGCAGAAGGACTAAACAGAGGCTCTGCTTTTCAAAAGCCTTGGCCCAAGTATTATCAGGATTATCTTATATCAATAATCAACATAATTAATGGGCAGTGTATATGCCTGTATTGAATCTGTGGAAGATGGTACTATTGTAGTCATATTTTTTTTTTGTTTCGCACTTCAAGAATAAACATAACCTCAGGATGGAAGAGAGAGACCGTAGCTGTAACTTATGCACTGTCCGCCTATAAGAAAATGGGAGTATTTATAACTCCAAGCATGTGAGGTAAACAATTAAGTAGGTGCTGCTGTTTGCTATTGCTTAGGGGTGGTGGAGCATGCAGTGCATGACATGAGCGATTACTGGGCCCTGATGAAAGTTTCTGTCCTGGCATACAAAGGACTCTGTCTTGATTTGAAACAACCATCCATAAATAAAGAACTGCAAGAATTAGTTGCCAAACCTAGAAAAGCCCCAAGCTTAATTGAGCAATACTTGCCAAGGGATACCAAAACAGTCCAGCCCACATAAGAGGCTTATGCATGAGTAGCAAAGACAGCAAGCTCTTTTCTTTACTCCAAAATTATATTAGAGACAGTATAAATACTGCAGCATCTGGAATTCTCTATGTCTAGACACAAGAGATTTTATTTTTTCCTCCCTTTCAAACACTTCCCTCAGCCCTAATTTCTTTCTTCAGTTCTTTCCCAATGCTAACTCAAGTCATAAGAGAACAAACATTACAAAATCCCTCCTATTCTAATTAAAGAGGGCTTGTCTTATATTGCTATGACACCTTCTGCCCCCACCCAGGAAGCTCGATGGTCTCTATTTTGAGAGATCATCAAACTCAAACAGGACAAATGAGTTTCTGAGTCCTTGTTCTTCTTTATGGTAATTAAAACTGGCAGACAGAAAGAATGCTCAGGTTGACTGTCTTTTATTGGGGTCAGCTAATTAAACCATGATATTTTGAAAGTACCTATCAGTTTCATACCAGAGGAGGAAATTTTTCAAAATATCTTCAGGACTCAGGGCTTCAAGAAACTTAAAAATCTTAAATATTTACAAGCTGAGTCCTACTAACAAGGAACATGTCTCCAGCTTCTAAGTCATCATCTGTCCGTTTTTGAAAATGCCAGCCGGAGTGCAGTCACAATTTGCAGCCACTAAAAGACAGGAAAGCTCACAGGGCAGGTCTCCCCCTTGGTAAGGACATGCAGTTCCAATGCCCACTGGCAGGTTAGATGCTCAGCATCTAACTAAATCCTACTTGGCTCCCATGCAAAGCCTCCCCTCTTCTATCAGACTTGGACCCCCCTCTCCAACAGCTCTTCATGATGACAGACAGTGCCTCAGCAGAACTGTTTACAGACCAGGCTGAAAGGCAATTTAAAAATTGTGAGAGTAAATTTACATTCCAAAAATTGCACAAAAGCATTTTTCACCTATTAACAGAACTGTGCTGTTAATCAAAATATTCAGAGTAAGCCTTTTCCCCAGCAGATGCAGAGGCACAGCTCCACTGAAGTTAATGGAGCTGGACTGATTGACACCAGTGGAGAAGTTAGCTCAGGATTTGACTGTTTTAATACTAAACAGATTTCATTTGGACTGTAATTTGAACACATTGCACCTCCCCTCAGGCAGTCATTTGATATCCTGCATGGCTAATTTATACTAAACATAGAATATGCACAGTTATTTTCTATGGGACTAAAATATTCAACCTACCCACGCATGCTAAAGTCAGGTTCCCCTGTACACTCCGGAGTCAGAAGAATACGCTATAATAGGTATACCTGTGCATTTGGGAATGAACCTGAAAATTTATAAAAACATTTTCAACTGTTTACTGAGTCTTTAATTGCAGGCACTGATGTGTTTGCTCCCCATGCAGTTGCTCAACAATTAAAAGATCTATTTGCACGCCTACAAATTCTGAATTTTAGCACATTCTTATTACAGTAAGAACTCAAACCCCACCTGAGCAGGGCTGGAAAATTTCTTGCCTAAGGTATTTTTTCTAAAATGAGGAAAATATAAGTAAATAAAAATCAAAGCTCCTGAGCTACACCTTTCCTTGCCATCATAACAGCAGAGCACACTCTAAGCCCTGGGAATTACATTTCTATCTGAGGCAGAGACCAAGTCAAATGACACAGCCTTGTGCCAAGCAGCACTGCCGCCTCGCCGAGAGCTGCCGCATGTTCTCTGCTGGGTTATCTGGCTGATACAAGGCAAAGGCAGGCAACCTGCTCCTCCTGTTTGCAATTCACTGCATTTTGGTTACACAGTGTTACAAGCAAAGAGCATTGCCTGCTGACATTGGAGACAAAACGTACTGCTGTACCTGGTCTGTGCAGGCAATAGAATAGAATTCAAACTTTTAAATTAGGGAAATTATTATTTTGCACCAAATTTTCTTCCTTGCTAATTCCCTCCTAGCAGTAGCCATAAAAATTCTGTCTGAAGAAAATAGAATTCACAGGTCAGACTGAAAAATCGCAAGCTTTAAACTCTCAGAAACAGCCCCAACCTTATCCAGACATCCAATAGTCAGAGGAGAAGCCAAGGGGAATCTGTCCCCTGTTCTATCTGTTGTGCACTTGAACCACCTGAAGCTGTTAGCAGTCTTGAGGTGCCTTGGCTAACTATTTCTTGCCTACTATAATCAGGATAAACAACTTCTGAAAAATGAGGTTCCTTCTTGTTTTAACTCTAATGGGCATGGCAAAATCTTTTAATTGGCCCTGCCAGTCCCACTGTGCTGCCAGGAAGCCCCATCATCTCTCCAAGCTCAGGCAATGGAGCAAACCTGGGGCTTAGCACACCCCCAATAAGATGAGCATCTCCAAAGCACATCCCTCAGTTTGGACGCCTAGGAAATAAGTGGTATAACACTGGCCAAAGACCCAGACTTTACCATCAACGTACCAATGACCTCAAGTGAGTAACGTAACACACAGTCTTAGTCTCCTCCTTTACTTCAGCTTCCTTTTTCACATCTCATGTAGCATTAGTTTGGATCTGATACTTTTGAAAAGCAGAAACTGCACTGCTTCAAGCTCAATTCCTTGTAGTAAAAACAAAGGTGAGATTCAAGAGAGTGTTGTATTTATCCTCCCAGTAACTGGAAACTGCTTAATGACTAAAATGTTATGAGTGGCATAATGAGGCAGCCGGTATAAGGACTCAAGAAGGGCAAATTCAAGAGGGGAATGCCTCAGCCTGAAAGGAAAGTCTGCAAAGGTGGACAGGCATGTGGAAAAAAATCTCTGCCAGCTCCCACTGGCTGAGAGCTCAGCAAATGTCATGGAAGCCAGAGGAACACTGCAAAGGGAGCACCAGAAAGCACTGTTTACCTTATAAAATGAAGCTATCACCAGGTTTTAGGGGCTGTTGCAACTGTTTTGCTCTTTATAAAATGCTATAAGCAATCTCACCACATGATGTGAGGTTTTTTTCCTTCAAAGAGAAAAATATATTAACATAAAGTGAGATATGCACTCTCAGCCTTTAAGCTATATAGTATATACGTGTCATGACATCTTACATGATAACTAGAACTAGGGCAATTATTTCAACCCACAGTTATGGACTTAAACTTGTCAAAGACTTTTCACCATGAGCTACCAGAACACATCAGTGAATTAAGACAAACTGTTACTCCTACATTCCACTCTATATTCAAGCCATAACCTACATAATTTTCACTGTTAAGCAGGCTGGCTAGCAAGAGCCCTCCAATCTTGTCAGTATGATCTATACTTATTGTTTTAAATCAAATGTTCTATGATTAATTTCTCTCTCCTAAAATAATATGATGATGAAATCTGTGATTTCATTCCTCTGCAGCTCTGACTTCAGCCTAGAGTTCAAAATATTGTCAACTACCACAGGTCCTACTGAGCATAGATCTTTTGCTGCCAAAGATTTCACGTGAAGTTGAATGTTAAGTACTAGAAGTAGATTAGCTTAGCAAATGGAAGTACTATTAGGCATTCAACAACTGTTCACACACAGTTTGGAACATAAAAAATTGAGCTGATGAAGCCGACTGCTTGACAGAAATAGCAAGAGCATGAACACATCACCTTTGTCAATTTCTTTCCAGAGAGAGCTCTGCGACAACAAACATAGAAAATATATCACCTACCAGCTAATAACTAAGGAAGCAGGTTTAGTTTAGATTTGGTTCAAAACCAGTGCAGGCTAACAACACACCACCTCTGTGCAACAAGAGATTATTCCGAGCCTGATCCAAGGTATGGCAGAGGTCCATCCTCACAGCAGCTCTCAATGATTTTTCCCTCAGTCAGTAATGAGCTCCTCTTCTTCTCAAGGTTTCAGACCTTAACTGAAATGTTAAAAGGCTATAAAGAGATTTTTAGGTGCCTATGACTCATAAAATACCTTGCATAAAACATCCTTCTTGTTCAAGTCACTGAGACAGCGACGGATTTTAAGTGTCTAGCATTCAAAAAAAAAAAATGTACAGGTCTAGTGCTCAAATGGAGAAGCCCTTTTTACAGGCAACCAGAATTGCCTTTGTATTTTTGTGGTTATAGTATGATCATTAATTGCTGCATGTGTAACTCCATCTAAACGCAGATTCAAAACAACAAGGAGTGTAACGTCAGCACGTAACTTCTCATCCATATTTTGATCTGCAGGCAGATCATCTCAGATGGCACTCAGCTCCTCCTAACCAAGAAGCCAAACTGTCTTTACAAATCACACTACTAATACCAGAAAGATGTCTATAACCAAAGAAACAGTAGCACTTAAAATTAAATACAACTTCCCACCACAAAAAAGTTCTGGAGGAGCTCTCATTCTTATTTCAAAAAGTTACATTTTCTGTCCGCAACTGAAATGATATGTTTTCACATCAAAAAAATTACATGATAAACTTTAAATTTTATAAAATGTACGTGAAAGTGATCTGACAAAAGAACAAAGAGCTTCACCTGGAATACCATAGTATGAAACTAAGCACTTCTCATTACGCTTTATAAACACCCACTTTAGAAACATCTTTGCATCAGCAAAACCATCCAATAGCTTTTTCACTATCCCAGACATTGGCCAGGAATAGAGGCAGAAGGATGCTAAGTCAATGGGGATTCAAAATTGCCCAATACCTCACAGCTGAACCATGGTGCATTGCGGAGTCT
The DNA here is from genome assembly GCF_000690775.1 of Eurypyga helias. Taxonomy (NCBI): domain Eukaryota; kingdom Metazoa; phylum Chordata; class Aves; order Eurypygiformes; family Eurypygidae; genus Eurypyga; species Eurypyga helias. Next base: position 80,319 of record NW_010258385.1, read on the forward strand.
GACCTGAAGAAATAAAAACCAGCCTGTGTTTTGGATTTTTGCATAGGCAGACACACAAACCCACCATGAATAATAGATGTCTCTGTCTTGCTTATAAGACTAAGCCCATGCTTTTCATTTATAAAAAATAACTGTGTTTCAGCACTGGCTGTTCCGGTGACCTCCAGGAGACTTTTAATCAAATCTTGCATACAGCTGGGGCTTCAGAGATTATTTGATTTCTTCTCAGGAAAAGAGCAAGACAGCTCTTGTTTCAATTAATATTTCAATCTCACAGAACACTGCATAATCAAAAAATGTAAGAGGCCCCTGCAATTTCAAAAAATTGAACTCAGTAATTAAAATAAAGATTAAAAATATCATGGAATCCTTAGGTGAACATAGCAGTATAAATACACCTCAAGATACCATAGCAACACTTTCTCTTTTATTATTAAACAAATTAAGTATCTTGCAGGCTCATAAAATGCCAGTCAACAGAGACATATTTGGGCACCACTCCATAGAGCATTCATACCTCTGCTGCTCCTCTTCCCTTGAGCTTGGCGTACTGGAACACTAGAGGTCAGGCTCCCAAAGAAAACTAACCACTGCTCGGTTTTAAATCCATCAGGAATTCTGGGATTTGGACTTTACCGGGTTCAGAAGCACCACTGGAGATGCAGCCATCAGCAGAGTGCCAGGCTCAAACCACAGAAAGCCACGCAAGGGTGTCAGCCTGGGGGAATGGTTTGGTTCTTAAGTGTTTGGCTGATGGGGATTGAACCAGTTAGACAAATAGGGATTTTGCATTATGTTCTGCAGACACCTGTGTGAAGGCTAGACAGCTGTCCAGCACAAACACTCAAGAAATAAAAGGTTCTGCTGTATTTTCCCTAGGACAGAGAATTCAGGTTCCCTTTTGGCCAATCTTAGATTCACAGAAATTTCCAAAAAGGTAAAGGGGCTAGCAGCAAAAGAATTGTCAAAGGTAAAAAATACTAACTAGCCCATAAAGAGAAAAGCTGGGTTTCTTGCACAAAGAACAGAACAATGCCTTTGTTTCTTTGCTTGTTATAATTAGTCCTGTTGCCTTTACCAAAAGATAAACCAAGCATGAGCAACCTGATCACCTACTAGGTGAAAAACAATTAATTTGGGGACAAGGGGAGAGCAATACATGTCATTTATCTCAGCTTTAGCTTTTGATGCTCTCTCCAAAACAGTCAGATATTCTAGTTCGTACGTTACACAGGATGCAAAGATAACTACATGGATTGAACACTGGTGTGATGGGAAGGCTCAGAGGGCAGGGATTCATGGGTCATACTCTACCTGGGAGTGCCAAGCAAAGTACTCTTGGGGACTATCCTGCGATCTGTCCTCCTTTGCGTCTTCATCTATGACCTGGAGGCCACCCATCAAGCTGGACACCAAACTGGTGGTGGCATCAGGGGGAGGAGCTGACACCCGCAAGGACAGGGCTGCTCTTCAGGGGACAGGCAGGAAGAGCAGGTCAACAGGAACCCTGTGAAATCCAACAAGGACCAACACCAAATCCTGCACCTGGGAAGGAGAAAATCCTCTTAGGGACCCAGGCTGCAGAGCTGTGGAAAAGGAGCATTAGGTCTTGGCAGACACTGACCTGGTTGTGCAGCAGCTGAGAAGGCCAAGAGCATCCCGGGCTGCGTTACCAGCAGCACAGTCAGTGCATCAGGGCAACAATTCCCGGTGCTTTTACACCACATCTACAATATGGCATCTGATTTGGGAGCCTCTAATACAGCTCAGACATCGGTAAATTTGAAGTAGTTCAGCGAAGAACCATTGTGATGGTTGGTGGCTGGAGCACTTGCCCTTTGAGGAGAAGCTGAGAAAGTTGGATTTGTTCAGCTTGGAGAAGACTGGGTTTTGGGGGAAGGAATAGCAGTCTGCTACTACCTCCGACAGCGTTACAAAGAGCACAGAACCAAGCTCTTCACAGCTCATAGGAGGAGGAGGGGCAATAGACATAAATTGAAACAAGGCAGCTTACATCCAGACTCAAGGAAAAACCCTGGGGCAGTCAAACAGTGACAGAGCTTGCAAAGGGATGTGTAGGCTCCAACCTTGGACAATTTTAAGGTCCAACTGGATGAAGCTCTGAGTAGCCTGACTTCTCTCTTCGTCTGACATTACTCTGAACTGAAGCTTGGACTAAAGAACTCCTGAGGTTCCTTCCAGCCTGAATGGTTTTATGACTTTTCATTTCAGGAGACGCTGTTCAAAAAGTCTGTAAAGGACAGCCTTCTTTCATTGTAAAGATGAGCCATGAAATTACATGGAATTTCCCAAACCAGGGGATTATAAATTAGGAGATCTCAGTTCCATTCCTTACCCTATCACTACTCTGTAATGTGATCACTCATCCTATTTCAGGCTGAAAGGCTTTACACAAAGGTAAAGCCGTATTAGATAGTGCTGACCAATGCTTCTCATCCCAGGGGACGACCGCGCACGGTTTAAGGTGGCAGAAGCCACTTCACCTCAACATGCAACAGCAGTTAAGAGTCCACAGGAACACTACACAAGACATCAGGTCAGGAGGTGAGGCAAAGCAACGAAGCCATTAGAAAATGAAATATCAGCACAATGTTAGGACAACAACGACGAAAATGGGCCAGAACTCCAGGTGACATATCTCTGTTCTGACAGAATTGGTCATTAAGGTCTCAGATAACTAAGTGCAGAGGAAGGGCAAGCCCTGTTAAACCCTGGGATGCCCACAGCCTCCTGCCACCTACTAACCACACTCAGTTTTGCTTATTTTGCTCAGTCCAGTGGAATTGCTGCCTGCGGCATTTCCTTTGTTTGCTTATTTGCTCGCTTCGCTGAACCACCTTTTCATCTCCCACCATTTCACTCTCCCTCCTTCTCCCACATTTCGCCTTTCCATTGCTCTTTTTGCGCCCAATTAGCTCTCCATTCTCCAACATTTCCCCCTAGGCAGGCATCACTGTACTCCTTGCTCAACCATAACCACCTCCAAATCTCTGTCCCCCACAGCTCTCCTGGAGAGAGACCAGAACAGACCACGTGACGATACAGGTGACAACCCACCTCACCTCTGAGCTGTCGAGACAAACAGCAGGTCTTCTGACAGCCACATGCTAGAGCACGTACATCCTCTAGCCACCAGGTAACCATCAGAACAGCCAAATGTTATTGACTGCTTCCTTGCATAACGGCTACATTTTCAGTTTCATGACTCAGTGAAAATAAAGCTGGAAAAGAGAGAGAGAGAAAAGGGACAAGGCTAAACAGAACTATTTGCATATGCAACATATGTCTAAGTGAGGAGAGAAAGGATGAAGAATGAGTGAATGGTATTTTATCCCCAAATGGCTATAAACAAAATTGCAACTTTTGGCTGTAAGTAATGAAATGCACTGATGTGTTGCTATCCTCCAGATCTCAATGGAAAAGAAAAATCAGCACAATTCCACTGCTGGCACAGTATCCTACATCAGCTAAAGTACAGGACATTTTAAGGAAACTGTATTTTTATAAAAGCAGAAAAACTTTGTATATTTTTTCCTTTTTTTTTTGTTTGTGTCTTCTTCCCTCGTTTTACAAAAGCTTATTACTTAAACTATGTATTTGGGATCAGAAGCATAAAAGCACAACTTCAGCGAGGCTGCAGTTTCTGAAACCCTCTGTGAAGCTGGGCCTGACTGATTGTGCCTGACACGAGGGACAAACAGCATCAATGTGTCTCAGGGCTTGGCAAGAAATTGCCTCAATAATCAGGTCTAGCACACACAGTAGGATCATCTAAGAAAGGAGTCTAAGAAACAGCTGTGGAAGTAGATGGAAAAGACAGACAGGAATGTGCTACAAAGGACACTTCCTCCCTCCCTGCGTAATTTAAGCCATTTATTTATGAAACATAGCGAAGGTCTAATTATGTTAGCTTGTAATGAACACTTAATTGTAATTAGCCACAGTTTCAAGCTGGAGGGAACAATTATTTTCATTACTGCTAATTAATGTACAGGATGCTGTGTAAGATTTCCACCCCTCAACCCCACGAATTCGAACAAAGTGACCTCACCCACTTTGTTGCTTTCCTCTTTTACTATGGCAGGTTTCAATTTTCAAGTTGTGTAATTTCTATCCATACCACAAATACAGCAAAGTGTTCAAGTATTTAGGCATTTTTTTAGATTATGTGTGTAGTCCCACTAACTTCAATGGATTTCTCAGAACTGGATTTCAATAAATTTCAATTCAGCAGATATTTTCCTGAAAATTGTATTTTCAGTGTTTTGTTATTTTTCTTTCTTTTTGGGTTGTTGGGGGGTTTTGCTGGGGTTTGTTGGGCGTTTTCTGTGTGTTTATTTGTTTGTTTTAATTTCCATTTTCAGGTATGTAAAAGAAAAAACCTATTTCTTTGGCTGAAACATATTGATTTTTAAAGTTATGCTGGGAAAAAAATATCAATCTTTTTCACATATGAGAAAAGTGAAATGATAAGGTCATGTTATTCATATGGACAAAAAGTAGTTGAAGATGGGGAACTTTTTTTTAGAACTCGTTCTGGTATGGCACCCAGAATGACCATCATGAAGACTATTTCCTGCATTTTTCCACTATTTTTAGTTGCTCATGTTCATATCAGTAATGATCTGCTATCCTTGCTGAATCAATTATCAGCTCTTTCTTCTGACAATCAAGAATGGAGACGAGTCAGGTTCAGCTTCACATCTTTGATATCATCTTGGTAACATTTCAATATATTCTGCTATATGATCATCCAGCAATTACCTCCTTATTCCTCATTGCCTTTGGAGTTGAGTAGGATCGTTTCTGATTCTTGGGAAAGTTGATATGAATTTGGCTGCCACATAATTACAGCTGTATTATTATAGCAGAAAATTATAGTCTCTCACAAAACCTAGCACATTCTGAACACTCAGAATGCAGGCAGCCCTACTCAGCACATTTCATCTTGGCAATCCTTTCCAAAAAAAATTTGCATTTAAAATTGGCCTTTCCTGAGTGATGGCATAATGATAGGCCAATAAGGGGAAGCTTGTACTCCTCATGTTTCATCTAGATTGTATAAACAGAAAGATTACATCGTCCAGAATCTGTTTGTGAGAAATATTAAAATCCACTGAAACAGTCATAAATCTCACACATGCTTAGTGCCATATAAAGGCTAAAGAAGTCCAGGATTTTTAACCATATATGCTGTGGTCTTACCCCCCATGGCAGGGGGGTTGGAACTAGATGATCTTTAAGGTCCCTTCCAACCCAAAGCATTCTGTGATTCTATATTACTTTGCTTTTTAATTCAGTTAATGAAACAACAACAAAATAACTGGGAAGGATATAAAACCTCATATCTCAAGACATAAACCTGACCCAGCTAATTAGAGATTAGGATGACATCAAAGTGGAGGGCATTACCTTTCATTGCATGTTCACCTAAATCACCTGGTACTGCCTAACACTGATGCATATGGACACCAAAACAAATGAACCACATGGTTAATCCATGCCTTCTGCTAGTCATTGCAGAACTGTGGGAGAAAGAGGAATATATCTCTGTTTAGGCATATTATGGCCTTTGAGAACCCTTGGCAAAAATCTCACTACAGTGAGCCCACAAAAACAATTATCATCTCTCTATAACAAACAACAGGAACAACCATACCTGACGAAATCCTATAACAGATTCTGTTACTCCATCAACTCCATATAGATAAGTGCCAGACCTGCTTTTCGTCTCCAGTAAGACCTTAGGCAAGTCGTTGAGGCTGACAGTGTTAAAAGGTTGGTGCTTGTCACAACTCAGGACAACGAACCGTTAAATTTTGAGCTGTATGGGTTGCATGGGCTACTACTAGGAGACACCAGGGTCAGAGAAATCATTCCTCAGAGATGTTTTGGCTCAGTTCAAGTACAACTTACAGACCCTACCTAAGGTGCATGTTTGTTTTCTTAGAGCAGGACCCACCACTTTACAGACATCCATATTTCAGGACAGATAAAAGGCCCTTGTGTAAAAACTAGTTCTATGGTTTCACCCAGAGATTAGATGTTACCTTATGTGATAAACCCACAATAACCTACTGTAATCTAAGTTAATGTAAAAAGCAATTTTAATAACGTTCTGTGTTTCTTTCCAGCTCCTACCTTGGCTTATGTTTGTTTGGAGCGGTATTTCAAACCAGTTTCCCCACACTGCTAACAGTAATGAATAAAGAAGCTCCAAAGATGCTTCAAAGAGGTATTTGAAATCCTCCATGGCAATATGTAGGTACACTGAAATAGCTCACAACACTCTGGCTATTACCAGGAGGCATGTTTTAATATGACAGACACACAGCAGCTCATATCCTCCAAAAGCAGGTAAGGGAGAGAAGGAGCACCAAGTTCTGTGAGCAATTTGCAACATATGGATTTATATAATCCAAAAGTTAACAAGAAATGAAATATGCAGATTCCCCTGGTGAGGTCCCAAGCAGCTAATATGATATGTCCACTTTTCTTATAGTTCTTCAATTAAAAACAAAGAAAACACTAGTCACTGAAGATACCATTCAATTTCCCTGCAGCTTCTGAATGATTTTGTGATTTTGTCCTTGGCAGAAGGTAAAGGAATAATGTATGTCATGAGGGCCAAACCTATTTCATGCAAAGAGGTCTTTTCTGCATTTTTTTTTCCCATGGATAATTCAGAAACCAGAATCTGTGCATTAAGGTCAGCAAAGCAAGTGACGTAAAAAAAAAAATGAAATTATAAGCTGTGGTGCTGCAATTCCTAAAGTGCAATGCAGCACTCCTTGACCTCAAAGCATTAACACCAACATGCACAAAGCAACACAAGCAGGAAGAAACTTTATATTTTGGTTATCTGATTGTTGCTATGCTGAAATACAATATACAGAAACATGTATTTACTGCCGTATGTTTATTGTGACTACACTCTGTCTGGTAGAATGGAAAGAGAAGCCCTGATGCACAGCCTGGAAAACAACATCATCTGTCCCATGTGAAACCCTGCCACAAAGACATCTTCAGCTGCTAGAAATCTGGAATGAAATAAATTTTTCAGCCCTGGACAGTGGAGAAGCTCCTATAGAGCTTCTGTGCCCAGCACAAGCCTGACCCCTAGCAGATAAGTACCAGGGGAACCCTGCTGTGGACACTGCTGTCTACTCCTCCCCTCAGTGGGAAGAATGCACTGGACAGGCGACCATGCCCAGGTGGTCCCCACACCAGCCATGGCATCTCAAACAAAAAAAAAAAACCACCCACACACCACACCAGGAGAGATTTAAATAGAGGCAACAGATTTTTGAACTATAAAAGCCACGTAACACACAGATGTGTTTCAGTATCAGTCTGCTGCTCTGCGCTGAGAGTAGCAGCTCTGACACGAGTCAATCCTCAGAGGAGCAGGAGAAATTTATAGTGCTATTGCCAGATGCAGAGCATCCATTAAAGTCTTAGAAAGCCCTGGGCAGAACTTGGGTCTTCTACGGCTCCCCTGACACAATGTCCTCCAAATTCATTAAACACCGCTGTGACTCAATTAGCAATTCCACCCATAAAACTGGAGAGATCTTTCTACCTACAATGTGGCTGTGAGGGTCAATAGATCTACTCCTTCTGACTCCAAACAATGGGAACAAAATTATATCTTTTATTTACTTTCCCCTTTTTTCCCCTTTATGGCAGCATACCCTGAGGATAAAGGAAAAAGCAGCAGCTTTAGATCGGTATCAGAGAGTACATCAGATCAGGCACCTTCTGAGGAAGAGTGAATAGCAGCCAAGATAGCAAGGAGAATTCCCTGGCCTGTGTCACTCAGATCCCTTACATTGTTTTCACAGTTTTTCATGTTTTAGAAATGCAGACCTCTGCAGTGGCTACAAATTTAAATTATGGAAGAATTCCTAGTTTTGGAGAAATGACAACATAGCCTGTACCATTCACATGGTCCAGGCACTTAAAAGGAAACTACTCCTCAGGCATATTAAGTAGCAGGGCTAGGGGGGGGAAAAAAAAAGAAACCCAAACACAACCAAATCAACTGAAAGAAAAAAAAAAAAAGTGATGAGTTTAAAAGTTTCTGGCAAGTTGAAGTACTAGTAAGCAAGGGGAGGCTGCAGGAAACTTTTCTGACCTGTACTCTCAAAATCTGGTTACAGGTCAAAAGGCAACATACTATATATGGGGGTAAGATTTTATTGTTAGTTTAATTAATATCTTGCCAAATTAATATAAAATTCACTAGTTATTACTAGTTATTAGCACAACTGCAATAATACTAACAACTCATAGTCCCCAATAATACAGAAAAGCATTATGCTGTAAATTTTTTTATATACAAAAGAAAATCCTCTTAGTAATATTTATTATCTACACCTTTTCTAGAGTATTATATTCACCCTTCCAGTGTCCATTTGATGGCTTCAGTTTTCCTTGAGCAGTGAGGGTACAGCTGATGACAAGTCATCAGCATCCTGAGGTCTTCACCAGTAGGAGTTTCTTCTCCACAGTACCAGCCACTTCTTCTTTCTCAGTCCTGAGATCCCTAAAGGGTCATTTTCATTTTTTCTTGACAAAGTCTGGTTTTATGATCTTTCTTTCCTTTAGTTCCCAATTATTTGTTGGGCTCTTTTTTTGTTGTTGTTGTTGTTCTGTTACCTCTACACTGGCTTTACCCAAGGATGAGGCAGCTCTCCTGTAGCAACTGCTAACTGGCTAGGATCTCCAACACCACCTTTCCTTTTCACTTTGCTAGGCAATCTTTTATTTTTACAGATAATTGCTTGCTATTACTATAAAAATTAAGCTAAACTGAAGCCAAAAAATGTCCAGCAGTTGGGTAATCATGGCAATCACAGCTAAAGTCCACCTGGCTGGTGCTAGCCCAGAGAGTGCCTTGCACTATCGTGTCAATATAAAGCCCACAGCCTTCAACTAGGAATGACAAAAATCCTGTTCACTGGGCTGTGACTGTTCTGATCAAGTCTGATCCGTTGGATGTAGAGCTTTAAAAGCTGGGAGACAGCAGGTTCTTTTACGAGAAGTGCCAAAAACATTGCAGCCATGCTTTAATGAACTTCAGGATAGGTGGGCCCATCCTGCCCTGTGGGAGCAGCTGCTGTTCTCAGTAGGTTAAGATAAACCCACTCAAAGAGGAGCTCTCAGATAACTTACTGCAGGTTGAACCTCACTTTTAGCACCTACTCAGGGGAGCTGTAGAAAAGTGACAGGGTGAAGGTTTGGATTAAGGTCACTTTTGCAATCCCAAATTCCACTCACATCCTGAAGAGAGGAAGAGTCTTCCCCTGCTTTGCCACTTCACGCTGATGGTGGAAGCCACCAGCAATCCCTAGGAGAAAGTACTTCAGCTTACAGCAAGGTATAAGGGACTTCCCCAGGACCTGGAACAAGTTTCTCCTATCTGAAGGAATTAGTACCAGCTGGAGGGCAGACCAGAAGACATGGCTCCAGCAGCCAGAAGATGGAGTCATTTCTAATTACTGGTATGGCTTGACAGAGTACAGCTTCACATCCTAGCCTTGGAAGCTTTTCTGAAGTGATCAGAACACCCTCCTCATCCCCAGTAAACGTGAGGCTAGAACTTATGCACTGTGAAGTTTGAACATTATATTTTCAATATAGAGGACGTAGTTTGCTGTTGAACAAATGCCCCATTTTGGCATCCCATACTGTGCCTTTATATCCCCATCTATTTTAATTGGCTGTAAAAGCTTGTTGAAAGCTTACATCTAAGTGAATCACACTTTCCAGGGAAAATCGGGGTTGAAAGATTCCCAGTTGCCAGTAGCAAGGCTAGAAATTGAGCACCAGTGATGGGAATGACTGTGACCCGAATTCTTCCAGGTAATTCTGAACTTCACTCAGGTTTTCAGCCTTCCTGTTCCCCCACCAGCTTTTGCAGATAATTATAAGGCCCTGTTATAATCACAACTTTTTTTTTTTTTTTTTACACATCGCTAATTCATAAAACACTGTAAAGGAGAAATAAAAGATAGAATTTTAAAGTGTTCAACATTCAGAAATAAGTATGTTGTTAATTTAACAAGGTCCTCTGAGTTCCCCTGATAGCACGTGACTGAAATCTAACAAAAAAATTTGCTCTTTATTAAAGAAATGTCCCTTGACCACAGGACTAGTCTAACCAGTCTGTCTCTTCAGGATCTTACATCTGTCTCAGATACAGAGACCTTTTAACTTGCCAGGCAGCGCAAGATCTAAATCTCTTTCCTAGCAAATGGCCCAAACAATTCTATGCTATAAGTTATGAAAGCTTAACAGTCTTCTGATTTCATCCAATCACAACATTAAAGTGTTTGAAACCTTAATAAGTAAGCTTTCTCTAATTCCCACACACGCTACACTAACACAAGTGCCTCGATGATCAGACCTGCAGTGAGCTTCCACATTCTAAGATGAGAAGGGATGCATGTTCACTGCGTTTTCCTGCTCTTGCTGCAGCAGAGCAACATCCTCCACTGCTCATCAGCAGCCTGACTGCAAGACCATAAAACAAGGACAACCTACATCGCTTACAGCTGAAAGAATTAGGGACCTTTCTCTGTCACCTCAGCTCAGTGTCACCTCCCTGGAAGGTCCAGCATCTCAACGAGATTTCTTTTATAGTTAACATCCACATTATGTACTTTATTTTAAACCTTTTTCTTTTTTCTTGTTTGGTGTTTTTAAAGTGATCTTTACTGAGTAATGGGCGATAGGATCCTATAGCACATCCAAAAGGTTAAGATAGGAGACAACAAGATCAAGGTTTAAGTGTGTGTCAATAGAAGGCATCTAATTATTTTTGAAACAAGCATTCTTACTTTTCATGAGGACTTCGAGCTATACATTCCTCTGAAGATTTACACAGAACACCAAAACTAACCCAAATCTTGTTGCTCTGGGATAACCTAGCTCTCATTCAGCTCCAAAAATAGGAGGATCAAGCCTGCGTTGCCTCTTATGTCCTCAGAAAAGCTAATACACCCTGAGATTACTTTTGGAAGCAACAGTCTTCACTGCCAGAATCACCTAAAACTTCCTGTAGCAAGGGAGCTGGTGGCAAGCACTACCCATTTCAACATGTACTAACAGAGCCATTCCTCAGGCTTACCTCCTTCAGATGCATCATCTGCTCCCTCTGAAGACAGAACACATCTCACACAATAACAGTTTATTGGCCTTTTACATCCTACAAGGTCAGCAAAACCTTCCCCAGAACCTAAGGAAAAATCATACACCTCAATTAAGGAAAAATTCCAAATGAATCCCAGAAGATACTAAACATGCCCATTCCCAGCCATCTGTTGACAAATCATAGCAAAATTAAAGAGTCACAGCATAGAGCTGTTTTATTTAAGCCATTATTAAAACTGAAAGTCATAGTGATTCTTATGTTTCCAAGGATTAGTGACTAGGCTGCAGATCTAATTGCCATACTGTCCACTTCAGCAGACTAAAAATGTCATCTGTATTGGAATGGTGACTCAGAGGCCAAAAGCTAAATTTACTGCTAAATCAACAGAAACCTGCTAAATTACAACAGCAAGGAAGGCAGCACCAAAACTCAATGAATTGAATTTGGCTCGAGTCACAGAGCTGACAGCCTCTGTCTCTCAAATCACCTTTCAGCAGATCAGCAAATAGGCAATGACAGAGCCCAGCAGCATCCCAGCTCTCCTGTGCCAGAAGGGAAGAATCACTGAGAGGGAAACGAGGATGTGAAAACCTGTTAGAGCCAACCTTTCCAGAGGGCCACAAGACATAAAGCTCAGTCTCACATGCTTGGCATCACAGATGTGGTGTTACTCAGCAAATCAGAAACGCGTACCGGCTCTTGATCAGCATCTCCACTCCACTTGCATGTCCACCCACCGGGTCATCTCCTCCCTATCTCAGGAGTAGGCAAGGTCATGCTGCTTCAGGAGGCTGCTCCCTGCAGCGATGGCGAGCCAAGAGCCTAGCAGTGACCACAACACAGGCCAGGCAGTAAGCCCACTGACAGGGTTCAGCACCAGAAGTGGGCAAGCAAAGTGGGGCGGTGATAGCAACGTGTCCCTGTCAACGGCCTAGTGATCATCAAGCAGATGTAAAGGACCAAGGCAGGTCCAAGATCAGTTAAGGAAACCTAAACAACTACCCAGAAACAGACAAGAACAGCTACACCCCCAACATAATGCAGGGAGTGGGTCCATAAGCCTGAGCTTAAACGAAGCCTCCAGGCCCATGGGCAGAGGATGTGGCCAGGTGTCCCAGACAAGGCTGGACAGAGGCATTAAGGCATATTGGTGGCAAGGTGTGAGGGCCAACAGCAATTCCAGGAACACCTCAGCAAAGGAAAGCCTTTCCCACAAGAACTCTGGGCTGCTTTCACATCACCAGCCTGCAATAAATTGCTGATTGATTGTGCTGGTTTTGGCTGGCTTAGTTTTCTTCATAGTACGGGGCTGTGTTTTGGATTTGTGCTGAAAACAGTGCTAATGACACAGGGATGTTTTAGTTATTGCTGGCCAGTGCTGTCACAGTGTCAAGGCCATTTCTGCTCCTCAACCCATCCCACCAGTGAGTAGGCTGGGAGCGCACAAAAAGTTGTGAGGGGACACAACTGGGACAGCTGACCCCAAATGACCAAAGAGATATTCCATACCACATGACATCATGCTCAGCATATAGACCTGGAGGAAGAAGGAAAGGAGGGGGACAACATTTAGAATTATGACATTTGTCTTCCCAAGTAACTGTTATGTGTGATGAAGCTCTGCTCTCCTGCAGACCCGCTTGCCAATGCAAAGTAGTGAATTAATTCCTTGATTTGCTTTGCTTGTGTGGCTTTTACTTCATCTATTAAACTGTCTTTATCTCAACCCAGGAGTTCTCTCACTTTTACTGTTCTGATTCTCTCTCCCATCCCATGAGGAGGGAGGGAGCAAGCAGCTGTGTGGTGCTTAGCTGCCAGCTGGGGTTAAATCACAGCATTGATAAAGAAAGTCCTGAGAAATTTTTTCTGTTCAAAATTTGACCATTGCAGTTATAATCAGCTAAGAGGGCACTGAACTCAGGTTAATTATTCAGTGCAAGTTACAAAGCCAAAGCAAGTCTGTACTGATATGTTGTTCTTGAACCCAGGTGGCCATCACAGTCCTGCTGAGATAAACTTCCCAGATCTGGCCAGAGGCTCTTCATGATGGACCTGCACACCCTAAAGACAGAAGCACCGAGTCAACAGCAGCATGGAGCAGTATTGCAACCGAGAGAGCAGCAGGAGCCACCTTGGGCCCTCCAGCCTGTGGGTGAATTTCATATAAATGTTGCAGAATATCTAGAGGCTGTACCACTTGCAAAACACACTCTGCCATCAGGGTTCTGGGGACTGTAACCTCTGATGGAAGGGGTGTTAAAAAGAGCAGGAGCACAAAAGCTACATCTGCTTCAAGCGAGCTTCAGAAGAGGACCTTTGCCTCTAAGCTCTGAAAGGAGAGATGAATTTCACTTCCGATCAAAGACTGGTGGTACATTTTAGCATCTAATGATCTCTAAGCAAAATTTTAAAAATTATTAGAAATCAAGAGTTGGCCATTGTCTTAAAGTTAATGAAGTTAATTTATCATAGATCCTGCTTCAAGTAAAAATAACAGACTGTGTCTCATGAAAGTCTGGGATAATGGTTGCTCTGGCCTCAGTCAGTGCTTCTAAAGAGAACAGCAAAATTACTGGTCAAGGAAATGAAACCTATGTAGTGATTTATATACAGCCCTGAGTAATATCAGCAAAATTAGTGAAATTAGCTCCTGATATTGTTTCTGCTCCTTCAGTAAATTATTTGAAACTAATGTCAGGCAAAACCTAACTCCTTTATTAACTGAAATTGGCCTGAGCAAGAATACATTTCCTGGGGTGTAAACCTGGGAGGGAAAAAAAAAAAAAAAGAACTGCAAGAGAGAGTAATGCATCATGGTATCATGGTGCACAAGGTAAAGGAAAGGGTCTAAACAACATAAAAGTTTTCATCATTAAGGATTTGTAAGGGAATAAACTAGATGGCTCACTGAATACATTAAAGTGCCAGAGCCTGCTGAGGGTGGAGTTCTGCTCTAGCAAAGCCAATGCAATGCTCACTGCTCCATTCCCTGCAAAACACATATCCTAAATATTCACATCCTACCATAATGCACTACAGAAAGAAGACAAATGTGCACCAGGTATGGAAATCCAAAATGGAGTCAAGAAAATATGTAAGGCTCAAATGTTTCTATGGATGTGAAAGTATTTAGCACATGTAGTATGTGGTAAAATAGGTAGAAAAGCAGCACATGTGGTTTATGAATATCCAATGGCTTGCCTATGTCATAAAGCAAGTCTGCAATATGAGAGTAACCAACAAATTTTATTGCTTACTTTGCTAGTCTAACAGCATGATAAGGACAATGCTGGTAAGAGATCATACTGAGCCCACAGAGGGATGTTATCTAGTATTCATTGCTCAGAGACATCAAGAACTGAAGGAAGAACACAAAGGATTGACATTTGAAATCTTGCCTTTGAGCTAGTGTAAAACAACTACAGAGGTACAGTTTTGACTCGCTAATATATTGAAAAGCCCACCATGAAAACCAGAAATACTTAGGAGACAAGGGGTGTATAACTGAAATTCATTCTAGTCAAGTTTCAGGGCAGTAGAAACTGATACAGTTTAATCGGAATGTAAAAGCAACAAGCAAACATCATCTAAAAACACAAACACTCTCACAGGTAGAATTGAGAGCTCTAAAATAAAAGTAAGAAAAAAAGCTTAAAGAGAAACATTGAACTTCAAATGTCAAGTACTGTTCCAACTAACTGTTGAGGTAACTTAAGAACTACAGTCGCCTCAGACAAAAGATAGCAAAAAAGTCAATCCCTGAAAAGAGTGTAATACTGAAGAGGAATAAGGGAAAAATAAAACACAAATATTGCATTTATATTGATGATAACAACCTAAGACCTCTAAGCCAGACAAGCGACTTGACAAGTGCCATCAAGCAGCGACTACCCTTTTCACCTCCAGGTGGAAGGAGTTGTGAGCAGAATGTGATTAATCAGTGCAGGGCAATGAAGAGAAACCAGAGTGGGAAGCATTAGGTGAGTTAACTCCTTTCCATTATTTTCCCATCCCATCATTTGTTTTGTCTTTATCCTCATCCAGCCACTCTTCCAAACGGTCATCTTAAACAAGTTTGCTTTCTACGACACGTAAGCACTAAACCATGACCATTCACACCAATAGCAGTAGTATGTCTTCAGCTCTGTGCGTACAACTGAATCCTCTGCATCCAGTTGCTGCATTAAGGCTGAATTATCACATTTCATAAGCAATGACAGAATGTCCTGACCCTCACATCTCAAAAGTGCTGCTCTGTTAAAGACAGGAGTGTCCTAACTCCTCGAATGTGTCTTGAAAATTATATTCTGTATGAACCACAAAAGCATACTTAGAGATTTGACACTCAAAGAGATGCTGACACAAGGACTTAGACCTTGTCTCAGCCAGCTATGAGAAACTCCTTGGTGTCTCCTTTTGTGCCTTACTCAAAGCAAAGTGCTCATCATCTTCACTCATCATCAATGCAAAAGACCAACCCAAAAGCTTTTATGCCAAGAAGCAGACTGCTACTGTCAGTGAAGAGTCTGCAGTCAAGAGCCAGTCCTTGTTGTGAAGAGCTTATCCTGCACAGTCATCTTCTCTCTGCTCTGTGGATGTCTGTGGGAAGAACTTACATTTCATCTGTCAAGCACCAGCTTCAGCAAAGGGTAAAAGATAAATGATGTGCCCAAAGGAGCTGACATGACACATGAGCAGAAAAATGCTGGTTGCCAATACTGTGGGAGAGGTGAGAAAGAACTGCATTGTCATCACACCTCCTGATTTCAATAGGTATTGGTATCTCATACTTATTTTTCACTGTTTTAGCTAATAGTAGTGGTGACGAGAAAGCAATACCTCAGTGTAGCCAGGCAACCCTCAGCCAGGGTCAGCAGTGAGGGTTGCACAAATACTCAGGGCACTTTCATGTTTGTTATCACCACTTTGACTGGGGAAGGTAGAAGGGAGGAACAAAAATAGATTAAAAAAAAAGCCACTACAGTAGGTGAAACATCAATTTCCACCAGAGCTTCTTAAAGCTACTAGAATTGAGCATATACATCCAAAACACACCTTACCACACTTTAAAATAAAGCTTCAGATGTGGGAGCCGGAGAGAGAGAAGTATCACGTACAAGAGTATGCATAAGCATTTAGATATCAGTAATTAAGGAGTACTTTCTGAAACAACCATTTAAGGATATTCCAAACAGACTTGCATAAAGCAGACAGGGTGACCAGCTCACTAGGAGTGGACTGACAGCCTGCTCAGCATTCCCAGCTGGTTCTGCAGCCATCAGGCACATGGCAATGCTTTCGAATCAGGGCTTCCTACACAGAATCAAATGTTATTTGAACGGCAGGATCCTCGTGCAGCGAGTCTGACAAGCGGCACAGCTCACCACAGACCGATACTGCTGATGGGCAAGAGCACGTGGCGGCTGTCGTGGGCTCCAATCACATTGGGAAAGGGGAACTACACACAAGAGCTCCAGTGCTGATGAGCCAAAAGAGCCTCCTATAACAGGAATCAGCAGGCATGCCTAACAGCCCCTCACACGTGCCATCTTCCACCCCCATGTCCATCAACAGGCTGAACAGGACACCACCGGGGGGGTGGTCAAATAATGGGATTTAAAAAAAAAAAAAAAAACACACAACACAACCAGAAAACCCCCCCAACAAATAATCAGATTTCCCTGACTCAGATGATTAATTGAAACAACCTTCCTGTGTGGGAAGGAGAGCAAAGAAAATTCAGGGGCTGAAGAGAATGACACACTATATTGCTTATTTTATCTACATTGTCACTGAATCACATACTTTGCTATTCCTCTCATGACATTACCCATGAGCAAGCAGGTTGGCTGAAGGATCCAGTGAGCAGCTTGGGAAAAATTTCCCAGAATAGTCAACGGCAGAGGTAAAATGAGCAGGTGATAAGGAGTTCCTCATGCTTTGGGTAAGAGTCTGTTCACAGGAGAGGGCTCTGACATGAAAAAGACTCAGAAAAAGGGGAGATGATGGTAGTTCTACAGTTTATAGTAAAGTACAAACAGCAGGAGCATGCTACTTCTTTCAGAGTTTAAAGGTGGGCTGTAAAATAAAAGCAGAATTCTCTTTGTTCTACCTAAGATAGCGAGGCTGTAGTTCAAAGTCAGTAGTGAAGTTGTTTGCATGTGCTCAGCCCTTGCATTCCGGTTAAAGGTCCTTGGTGACACTTACACAGCTCTAGCCCCGTGCTGCTCCTCTGCAACAGTGTCTGTCACAGCAATCAGTTTCCTACTCGTCCTCCTCTTGCTGCCTAATCCTGCATCTTCCCTTTCCTGCCTCGTGGTCCTGGGCTGTGCTCCCCACGCTGGAGCATCTCTTCTGCCACCTGTCACAATCACCTTTTGCCAGAGACAGACCACATTAACATTCCTCTCCTGTAACCCCTTTGGAAAGGCGTACTGGTTTTTGAGGATCATCATTTTAAGAGTTTAGTGTTATCTACCTTGCCTCTCACAACTGCACTGCTGTCTTTGGCAGTATCCCTTTCAATATCCCTAAGCCTTCCCTTTTGGTCACATATCACCATTTTCTAAAATTCCCAAAACACTCCCTTTCCCCTATCTCATACTAAAATAACTGCTGTCTATAAATACAGAAAACGTGAAAGAAACCACGCTGTCACAAGTTTATTCATATTTTGCTGTGGTACAAACAATCACTCTGGCACCACTTGCAGCACTAGGGATCTAATTTGCAAGTCAGAAAGACTTCAATTTAGCAGCATAAGACTCCAGAATATGCAGTCATTCTACAGAATTGCCGCTTCAAACAGCTTCCCACAGACACAGCAGAACCACTGATATTCAATGTCATTTGCAGAAAGTGTAAGGCAACTGAAGCGTGGCCCATCTGTAATTATAAAGATTGTCCTGTCAGTGAGAAGAAAACCATTTGATTCATACATCACTATCCTCTTACAAAAATTATTCCCCATTCATCCATGAATGAAATGGGAATTTTTCCTCAGCTGATAGTCCCCAATTCATAAGCCAGAAAATATCCCCTCTCTGTCTATCATTTAAAAGCACATCCTTCTGGCCATGCTATATCCACTTGTAAAAACATACTCTTAGCTGTACAGTGTTTCAGTTAAACCTCCAGTAATGGCGTGTGGCTCTATTGTAAGGGAATAACTACCTAATAACTGCTTCTCCTCTCTTTCTAGAGCAAAAGATTTCAGCTTGGTCATATCATGGAAACTTGTGGACATGAGAACACCACAGTCCTATTCCAAGAAAATAAAATTGTCTGGATTATAGTCAGTAAATTCCCTTCTACAGGATGGAAGATTATCTCCTAGAAAAATTTGTATACCCATCTGGGTTATCAACATACCCAAGCACACAGGTTTCATGTGCTACAGGACCAAATGCTGCAGCCATCCTGGCAGTGCACATTTGTCAAGGCACTAGAAAAATATTCTCGTTGTCCCCACATCCACACCTCTATGACTCCTGATTTAAAATGCTTACTAGTATGAGAGGGTTGGTTTGGGTTGGGTTTGTTTTGGTTTGTGGTTTTTTTGGTTTTGTGTGGGGTTTTGGCTTTTGGGGGTTGTTTGTTTTGGGTTTTTTTTGACCTTTTTTCAAATGTTAATTTTTAGGCAAAGCTTGTTTGGTGCATGTCTATGAAACTGACTATTCACATTGAGTGTCCTTTATGTCGATAACCCCATTCCACACCAGGCAGCAAAATAGCTGCACCCCACAGGAATAAGAGCTAAAAAAGCTTAAGATCAAAGTTCGTACTATTCGGGGCAGGCAGTTCTCAGCTTGTAACTTTAGATATAATTTGTTACCAGAAAAAGCTGAAATGAGTACAATAATTTCCCCTCTGAAAATACGTCATGCCAGTGTCCAGGGCCATTTGGAAGGATGTAGCACAGATAACACCCAAGTGTGCATAAAATACTTCCTCCATTGGAGCACAATGCCATCGTCAGCATGCAAGGAAAAGCATTTCTGAGAAAATACAGAAGAGGAAGAAGCTAAAACCAGGAAATAAGGATAGGCCACCAACTCAAAAGCAGCAGATGCTAGATGTCTTGCATTTCATATAAATACTGGAGAAAATAGTAACTGATGGGAAGGAAACAGGAGATTATTTTAAGATATAATCACAGTTGCTGCAATGGGCAGAGACTCCTACTCTGAGATTTCAGGTTTTAATGATATGAACATTGTTTGCCTCTCCACCTCAAAACCCAGACACATGCATTTTCTGAGTTTCTGACCTTCTTCAAGCCATTTTTACAGTGTGGTTGAACCAACAGCTCTAATCAAGATCCAGATGTGCAGCAACCTTACTCTATCGCCCTACAGAATTTTCCTAACTAGTCAGGAGATGTTATCCTTTGTCCCCACTCAAACTAACATTACATCCAGTGCTGCCAAAGGAAGCTGCCACTTCTTTCAGCTCCCAGCACATCTCTGGCACAGGTTAATGCCTAAACAGCTGTTCAGCAGATCTGAATGTAACACAAGAGAGTGAATTGGTTGAAAACTTCTCGTCACAAGACAAGCAAGGTTGCAGAAGCATACAAGCAGGGTGCCACATCATCATCAGCTGACGTGATTACTACAAGGAACTTAGTTCAGAGGAGATGAGGGCCAGGAGGTAGAGAACAGTTCAACCAAACTCTGTCTCCCCTTAGCACAATAATAAATCTTTAATCACTGCTGCCTGTTACAAAAACACAGTTAACACCTGTTTCTTTGATAATAATTAAAAAAAGAATACCTGTTGAGCTCTCACACTTCTGTGTCTCTTGCATTTTTTTGTTATTGAGATGTGCTGCCTCATTTGCCAATACTAAAGGCTGATAAATGTTCCTGAGTGATAGACACAGATGTTTTTCCTTTTGATAGGAAGTACCTTTACTGGAGCATCATTATTCCCTAAAGGCATTTGTGGCTCCATTTTCATCACTATAAAAACCAAAGCTGCAAATACTGTGTTTGAGATACTAAACCCCTCCTGTTCTGTCCTGACTAATTTCAACCAATAATAGTATAGTAAAACAGTATAATAGGATAATATAAAGCAAAGTATATGTGTACTGTGCGATGAAGCACAGAAATAGCTCAAAAGGACTCACCAGAAGCTCATCTGACCTTCAAAATCACCATAGAACATTGACACCAAGGTGTGTATTATCTGTACCTCATATTTTAACAGCTCAGTTTAAAGATCTCTCATGAAATAGTGTGCACCATGACATAGGCTCCATTGTGCGAGAGACAGAACCCCAAACTCAAAAAGCAGCTGCTCTTCAAGTGTTGCATGGAGAGCAGAACTCTTTGTTCCACTTCCATTGACACAAATCAAAAATAAAGTTGCTGCACTTTTATTACATCTACTGAAAGAATGCAACGTCTTTCTGTCAACAATACTCTATTCTGAAAGTCAGAGACCATCAGAGCTTTTCCTCCCTACAAAATATATAAGCAGCAATAGTTATTTTTCTTTTACTAGTTTGTGAACCGTGGCTGATCATCAAAACCTATTGACTTCTCATTTTTAAAGCTTTTCAAAAATCACAAAGCTTTGGTAAAATCACTGTCAGGTTCTGCCTTCTCCAGGATGCAGGATTGTGTTTATCTTATTTTGCTACTGAACTCTTCAGTGCTTCTATTGCATTTCAAAGCAGTGAGACTTTACACATAGCTATATCTCATGCCCTACTTGATTATTTACTAATACTTCTTATTTAACTCCATTGTTAGATCAGTCAAGACTACATTAAGGCAAAACATTCTCAGTTGAAGGTCCCCAGTTTGAAATTCAGGCAAAGAGCAGAGCACACACTCCCTGGAACAAAGCCCTTGCAGTGCCTCTACAAGTATTTTTGGCAGTTTTTATTCTTAATGGTTTTGTGGGAGCTATTCACTCTTCTCTTGATTTCATTTTACAGGCTGTGTGTTTCTAACAGGGGTCTTCCAGCCCTCTGGGATCCTTTGAAAAGGCTTTGTGATAGGTTACTTCAGAAACAATACAGTTTGCTATTTTGTCAGATGTTTTCTTTCGAGTTAGCTATTTGTTGTGGGAGTAGCTTATTTTAGAATTAACCCTACATGTTTATGGCACTGAATGGCATGTTGATATCTGTGAACCAGGAGCATACTCTGCAAATAATACACATCAAACAAGGGTGATAGTAAAAGGGAATAAGCTGAAGATGGAAGGAGTCTACGTTAATATCACATGACCTAGGAAACGAGACTGCACAAACCACTCTAAATTCAACATGAGGGGGAAGTAACAGAAGCCTCATACATGCTTAAAGACAAAACTTTATGGAATGAAGTTGTAAGGCTTGCCTAAGAAAAATGGGTGTACGTACACAGGTGCACCCACACAAACAATTTTGACTTAAAAAACTGTAAGTGAGAAAATGCTAGTGTAGATGCATGGCTACCTGATATACATGGCTCCTACAGTGGTGTAGGTACCTCTTTTTTTGAGCTCATATGGAGATAGAAAGGGGGTTTTATTTGAATCATGAACAGAAAGCTTTGTTTCTCACCTGCAGTATGTTCTTCACCACAGAGAGAAGCAATCTGCTCAGTCCCCATTTTCTTCTCCCTCACAACATCTTAGCTAAGCTTCTTTTTTCAGCTGGTTGTATAGAACTTTCTTACAAATCAGTGCCTTCCTGGAAGATATATAGATATAGATGGGATTTTTATGAGGAGAGAGAAAGTGGAAGAGAAAGAACTCTGTTGAGTCAATTTAAAATGCTGGCAAATATGACCTGCAATCTCAGTAGCTACAAACATGTTCTCTGTCAACCCTATCGCTGATAAAGATTTCAAGTCCTTACTGGAAGTCAGTAAGCACACCTCCTTCTTTTAAATTCTATTATGTTAGAAGTTTGATAGACAAAACAGTTTTCTCTCTTGCTATCTTTAAGAGTTCCTCGCCTGCTTCAGTCAGACCTTGGCCAAGCTTTCATTGCTTACACAGAACTGAGTAGTTTCTTCTTTCAGTCACAGTCTCTTGGGGAAATATTCTTACTCAGAATGATTTAGACAAATGCACATGTTCTTTTACCAGCTGTACAGAACTACCTTTTTAAGTCAAGTCACCTTTCAGATGCACAAAGGCATACTGAAACATTTTAGTTTTGTTCCCCATGCTCTGATGCCAGGAATACCTATGAACAGCAGTTACCAATAACAAACTAAGTGGCTTCAAGATCAGTTGTAGGATAAGGAGCATTTAATCATATTATTTTTAATATGCATTTATGCATAAACTGAACTGTGGTCAGTTGAACTGTAATTTGTTAAACTATTATTCCTCATTTGTATAGCACAATAATGATACATGTTCTACTCTAACAATGTGTATTAGACAAAAAGCTGGTCTACGTCATTCATTTGATAATACAGAAATTTAACCAGAAATAAGCCAGTGTTATGAATAACCATATTTTTCTAATACTTCTTACAATGTAAACCTCAAAGTGTTGTACAAAACTTCCTAAAGTCTCTCAACATCTGTACAATGACAACAACCGAAATATATAGACCTGAAGTGATTCACACAGTCAAAGATTAAGTAACATAGCCAGGACTGCGGCTCAATTCAAATGAAGACTAGCTAGCAAACCATGAAGGCACTCCGTATCATCACATGATTGCAAATCCTGTGCTGAAAAAAAATGGGATATTTTATAACTCTGTGTTATCACCTGACCTAAATAATAAAAAGGCTTTGTTTTGCATTGGCATTATGAATCTGGAAAAATTGTTTGATTCCCAGCATATCAGTTTTGATATATATGTGTTTTCACATTCTTTGGTTTCAGTCAATGATTCAGCTTTATAGAAAATAACAGCTGAACTTAGATATAAAAAAACAAAAAAAACCCCTTACTTCCAAAATATGGTGATGGAGGTTTTATTAATGCTTGTCTGGCCAGGAATGAATTGTAGCCACGCTCAGAAAAGATTTAGAGCCTCTGCCACAAAAGTACACACAATCTTGACAAGAACTCAACCCATGTAACCTTGAATCATGCGAGTCAGTGTCAAATGTTGTTCCAGAACACCTGTAGGCACTGCAGTCTCCAAAGTTAAAATACCACCTTTGTGGAAAACATCACAGGAATAAAGTACAAAGAGCCCTAAAATGATCAAATGGCAGCACTTCGGTGCACTTTTCTAAACCTTGAACTGAATGACATGGTGCTTCAAATCTTCCCAGCCTGCATCACACATCCACAGAGCCTGGTCCTGCAATTACCAAATAAATCCATTCCTGTCAATAGGAGCAGGGGAAGTTTGCTCATCATTAAGTTTCCACACAGGGCAAAGATACAATCCCTTCTTCTGCTTTAGCTCCAGACTCTAATCTGCCACCAAGCAGAAAGCTCCAGCGACCCAAGAGCTAAGTATGACAGAATTACAGGTCACACATTCAGTGACTTCAAAACATGAAGACATTGAACATCTATCTTGTTATTTCTTTTTCTGATAAATACCCAGATGTAAAATTTAAGATTTTCAAGCCTAAGTACAGATTAGCAAGTCAAAGTGTTATCTAAGCATCCAAAGATGCCACTTATTCATACAGACAGCCAAAAACCTGACAAAATTGGGGAAAAAAAGAAAAGAAGAATCCCATTCCCCTTTTCTTATTTGACTGAAAATAAAAAAGACAGAGTCTATCTGCTTCAGGGTGTCCCAAATGTTCATATCCCTGACTACAGGCTAGGAGTTACTATCATTCCCCCTCCTCAACAAAGACATGTGATTGTATGTGTAATTGGAGGTTAGGCTAAAGCACCTGGTTTTACCCTGAAAAAGATGGAGAGTCATAAAGATCAGCCAGCCCTAATATGACAGGACTAGGAATAACCAGCAAATGATTTTAAGATACCCTAGAAGCAATTACATCTTAAACCACCCTGGATGTTTGCAAAGAAGAGTCATTTCTACTCTCAGACGTGCAATCAAACTAATAGCATTTAATACGGCTCAGCTCACGCTGGCAACTGCCACGTGCACAGCCCGACTGACTCATTACTCCACCGCGTCATGGGCAGGTACACAAGTCCTCGGCGTCTTTCCAATGGAGTTTAACATATTGGCATAATTTAGGTTAGGAAAAAAAAAAAAACACCACACACCACCACTGAGAATGATGCCAAGAGGAGAAAAAGGCAACGGTATGAGCACACCCAAAAGAGCTTCATTTCTGACTGAGACAAGGTCAGCTCATACCACTTGTGAGGGCTCAGAAGGCTGGAATATGCTACAGGGATAATTGGGAAGAAAAGAAAGCATATCATGCTAGGGCAGTGGTAGAAATGTCTGAGGAGCACCAAAACAGAAAGGAAAAGAGAGGCAATAGTGAGAGAGCTGCAATGACCGACAGGAACCCAAAGGGCTTGCTGTGAGCCCAGCTGATGGAAAACAGCAACAGCGCTCCCTGGAACAAAACCAGCTTACACTCTATATGGGAACAACGGTTAGGAACATGGATATGTCTCTGTGGATATTTGTTGTTTCTAGAGGAAATAAGACTAATTGTGAAAATTTTCCTTAAAAAAAAAAATACCATCCACTTAGTCACGTTCAACTCTTGATTTGTGCTAAGCCCTCTTTTCCCCCAAATAAATTAATGTCAAACACAAATGCTCTCTGACATGGGCCACAAATCTAGGAACCTTGTCAGCCTTTGTTTGAGCTGAGAATAAAGTACTTTAAGCAGTTTGCGACCTTTGCAAGTTTTGCTGGCTTCCACTACTAAGGGAGAAATCCTACCCTGTATCCCTGCATCTCTGCTGTTCTGAGAAAGACCCAGGAAAAAGCAGTGAGTATTGCAGGAAGCACCTTCCTCAGAAAAATACACAGCAAAAGGATAGTATTTTGGTACATACAGATGTGCCACTGCTGGAATATAGATTCACAGAGTGGTAGGGTTGGAAGGGACCTCTAGAGATCATCTAGTCCAAACCCCCCGCCAGAGCAGGATCACCTGGGTTAATTAGATAATGCAGGAACAAGTCCAGGCAGCTTTTGAAATTCTCCAGAGGAGACTCCCACCACCTCTCTGGGCAGCCTGTTCCAGTGCTCTGTCACCCTCACAGTGAAGAAGGGTTTCCTCATGTTCAGGTTGAACCTTCTGGTTTCCAGTTTATGGCCATTGCCCCTCGTCCTGTCACTGGACACCACTGAGAAGAGCCTGGCCCCATCCTCCTGACACCCACCCTTTAGATACTGATAAGCATTGATAAGATCCCCCCTCAGCCTCCCCTTCTCCAAGCTGAACAGACCCAGCTCTCTCAGCCTTTCCTCACATGGGAGGTGCTCCAGGCCCTTCATCATCTTGGTGGTCCTGTGCTGGACCATCTCCAGCAGTTCCTTGTCCTGAGGAGCCCAGGACTGGATACAGTACTCCAGATGAGGCCTCACCAGCGCCGAGTGGGAGGGTAACT